>NW_027469931.1:0-52483 GCF_051020765.1 Lasioglossum baleicum | reverse complement strand
CAATTTCAAAACGACTTCATAGATTTCCGAGCTGCAATTTTAGCAGAGAATCCAACGACCATATTGATAATTGTAGAGATAGGCGAAGAAATAAAATTAATTTTACGATGTTATTAGACCTCAGTAACGAAGAGAAGAAAGAGCCGTAGCAACCAGTCCCTTCGTGAGAAACAATTTCAAAACGACTTCATAGATTTCCAAGCTACAATTTTAGCAGAGAATCCAACGACCACCCTGAAATATCAGTTCTCCCTTTTATTTCCCAACAACTACAAAAACGATCATCCGAGTTTCTCCTACGTTCGCACCCCGAACGAAACCCCTGCGTGTTCCACCCCGGTCTAAAATCACCCTGGCAGACCCTATCTTCCAAAAATCTCGAATCCTTCGATTACCAGGGACAGCCTGTTTCCATAAAGCAGATGGAAGAAAAAAAGAAACAGCCGTAATCCCATTCGCTCCCCTTCGAGCTCGGCCGAGCAGCAGAGGGGCCGGTTCCTTTTTATTTTCCCGCAACAGGTGCCTTCCGCGAATTCTCCGATTTGTTCCAGCGAGTAGCCCATGCAATTACATCATGGCGGAGGGAGATTTCGATCTCCAGCCGTGGAATTCCGTTCGTTATCCACGATTTCGGCCGTCACTTCATACCGGTCGCATCCGCCGATCCTCTCGCACGCAAGGCAAGAAAATTTCGATTGATCGTCCAGCAGGCATTCCGTTTGACAAGTTAGCCAGCTCCGAGTGGCCTTTGCCTATCTATCAGCCCGGCTGGGAGTGTACGAATGTCAACAGGCCTCGCCCACCAGGACAAACAGCGTTCGAGGCTTTACCTTGCTTTACCCTGTTCCAGCTTCTGAGCTTTGGGCCGAAGTTTGTTTGATTAGAGGCCCGTTAATGCTATTGTCCGACGCCAGCGACGTCTCTGGCTCTCGGCCCCCCTTTTAAACTTTCAGCTCGTCCGTTTTCACTCCTGTCGAGTCCTCGACGTTTCCGACGTCCACGCGTGTTTCGTAGCTGATTTTCAACGAGGTAAACCGTCGTTCGACACCTTTTTCAAAATTGGATCTATAGAACTGTGGATGTCTCGAGTTTTCTAATTAATACTCGGTTAAAATTTAATTATCGCGTAATTATTTCTGTACGTCGCCTTCTTTAATATTTAAATTTGTTCCATTTACGACAGAATTATCGACTTCTCCGGTATTAGAAATTCTGCATACACGAAGAAGTATCGAGTAATCGTTTCACGTTTCGAATCGCTTCAGCCGAATTTTCCGAGCGTTTTCGCGTGAATGGGAAATCAGAAAAAATGCCGGGGGCCTGTAAAGTTGGCTGGAAGGTATGGAACGATGGAAATACGTTCTTACCGTCAGTCGAATGCCGTTTCGCCGAAAGCCAGCCAGGAACACGGAATCCACGGTCGTTCACTCGAGGCTTGTTTCTATTTTGTCACCGTTCCGAGCCCCTGTGATTTCTCTTATCCCTCGGCACGTACATCGACGTTCATTTGAACGAACGTGCAACTGGTACGCGCAACGCGTGATTTCTTCACTGCGCGATTTCCAGTCTAGCGTAATAGGTTATTCGATTTGCGACAATTTATTCCTTCGGCTTCTGCCTTTCGGTTATTTTCTGGCCTCCTTTTGCGCGGAAACACGCTTATTTGCACGTTACGCGTATTGTTCTACGAGGTGATACCTTTCCTTGGTTCCTTTACCATTCGATGCAGGTGAAAAATTGCAGAAATTTTCACGAAACACGCTCTGCAGCGCAATTTCCAATTTTTCGTTATTCGCGGAAATTTTTACGAAAATTCCCTAGGTAATTCCCGATTTTTTTAAGCAACGTGTTTTTCCCGTCGCATTTCTCGACGTTGCTTTCCGTGTTTTGCTTATTCGCGAAGGCTAAGTTTCCCGGTTTTCTCGTTTAATTCCTCGACTTTGTTTTAACTAATTCGCCGCGATACAGAGATTATAATTAATTTTCCCGCGAATATGCAATGAGCTGATACTCGCCGGGCGTCTCATCACCGTGTACGAAACTTCGGGCTTTTAACTTTTAATGCACGAAATTTCTTCCAATTATTTATAATTGCGAGTTTCGTTAAATTAATTATATCAAACCTAGGAGAATTTCGGAGTATCCACGCACAGTTGAATAAAAGATGTCTGCGAAAAAAGGAAAAAAAATTCGGAGGTAATTTCTAACCTTTGCGAATGCGAGGGAAATTAGGAAAATTAAAACGTGTGTCTCGCGCGAAATTTTCGCCGGTCATGGATACGTTCCAAAATTTCCTCCCAAAGATCCGCGAACGAACGAAGCTTTATTTATACGTACTCGTGTCCGATTTGCGTCACGCTGGAAATATGAACTTTTTTTTTTTTCTCCATCGTCATTTGTTCGCTCAGGTACGCAAGGGTTCAGGTATTTATCTCTTTCGGCCGTTATTTATACCGGGCCGCGTGCACAACGTGTTCGAGGTCGGAATTTATAAAATAAAATGTTCATGTAAATAAACGCGGCTCGCCGAGACGATGCGCGTTGAAAAATTGAAAAAACGATTACCCATTTTTAATCGCAGGGACACCCACCACTCTGTCGTTCGGGAATATCGATGAAATAAATCGAACGTACTCTTAATTAAAAAAATCTCCCGCGCACCTGTTTCGGCGTTTTCAGAAATACGAGCGCCCTGCTTAAAAATTTCATACGGTGTTTCGTCGTGGTAAACGACCAGAAATGTAGGTCAATTTTTGCTTGCTACTCCACCGCGCAAGGGTCTACGAACTTTTTCTGACTTTTCAAAAAATTGCCCGAATTCTTGGATCGACTTCGAATAACCGGGGAAAAATTTCAACGATATCCCAAAAACAAATGCAATTAAAATCTAGAGATCGAAAAATTCTGAAATTTGTAAATGGTAAATTTCTGAACGGCTGTAACTCGGTGAAGAAACATCGTACGATACTCAGCTTAGGCTTATTTTGAAGCTATAAGTTTCTAGTTTCACTCAAATGTACAGATGTTTATGGAAAGTTCTTTGACATCGAAAAGTAGCGTAAAAATTTGGAGACAGGTTTTTCTTTAAATGGTTCGACGAGTTTGAACGATTCTGCGGATCTAGATAATTTTTTTCTGGTATTTTTTTGCAACTATGTTGTAGAGAGAAGCTTCCTCTTTATAACGACCCTCGAAAAGTCAAAGCAAGATTTTTTTTTCACCACTAAATGAATATTATAAACGTGTTATCATTAGCGCGTATTATTTTTAAAGCAATTAATTGCTTTCGTCACGCACTGGTTACTGCTATATTAAACATAAATTATCAAAGCGGTGCCATCGAATTTTGAAATAATTCGTATAATTATGAACGGTAGCCTGCGTCGATTCTAAGCGCGGATACTGATTGAATTTACGCGTCGAACTGTTTGGAAAACTATAATCGACACGGCAACGTGTAAATAGAGGTTGCAAATGATAATATAATTGAATGGCGAGTACCAGAAATCCGATGATAAATGATCACGATTCTCGAATTAAATAATCTCGAAGAATTTATCAGAGTAAATTAAACCGCCGCAAACATCTGCATTAGCCGGGAAACTGCAGAGACACAAATCGCGGCGTAAATTCTGGAATTCAGGGCGAAAATCTGGACGCAAAAGTTTTCGAACGGCAAAAAATCTGAACTTTCCCACTCGAAAAAACTATCTTGCATTCAATTTTCCATAAATGACAGGTTGGTGGGGAACAAAAAAGATGAGGAGTAAAGTCGGGAAAAAAAGGAAAAGACAGGAATAAAACATCGTTCGTACTTCTCGCGGCTCGCGTGAAAAATGAGTGCACGCGTGAGCCTCGAAATGCGAGGAAAAAAATAACGCGGTCCGTTAGAGTGCGCACTCTGCACACACCGTTCCGAGGGAAAACGCGTGGAAACGTGTTGCTCATCTCCGAAGGTATCGGTCCCTTTTCGAAACTGTATCGAGAAGCTTGAGTCGACGAGCACGACACTCGACTTCGTCGAGCCTTTTTCCACCGCATCGTGGGCCTCGTGGCTGCAGCCAGCTTTCCGTCAATAAAGATAGCTATCGAGCCGGAGTGTTGTGTTATCGAGTAGCATCCTCTCGAGCAGTTGATCAGCTGCCTTTTTTAATAATACGCGATACACTCTGCGACGCTGCAGCGAGCAGAGAAGCGGCCGCGTCATGGCCGCTTTAACCCTTCGCACCGCCGACATCCAACCCTCCTCTGCGAATCAATCGCCTCTGGTGTTAGGCCTTCCTCGACGATTTTTCACAGCGAAAACCGAGGCACCGAAGTTGCGAAAAATTTGGGAAATTTGTCGTCGAATTTCGAAAGAATTTGGAAAATTTATCGTCGAATTTTTTGGACAATTTAACATCGAATTATTGGGGGGAAAGTTTGGAAAATTTAGCGTCGAATTATTAGGAAAAGGTTTGGAAAATTTAGCGTCAAATTATTAGGAAAATGTTTGGAAAATTTAGCGTCGAATTATCTGGAAGAAAATTTGGAAAATTTATCGCCGAATTTCGAAAGAATTTGGAAACTATATCGTCGAATTATACGGAAAATATTTGGAAAATTTAGCGTCGTATTATTTGAAAAAAGCTTGGAAAATTTTTCGTCGAATTATCTGGAAAATATTTGGAAAATTTAGCGTCGTATTATTTGAAAAAAGCTTGGAAAATTTTTCGTCGAATTATCTGGAAAATATTTGGAAAATTTAGCGTCGAATTATCCGGAAGAAATTTGAAAAATTTATCGTCGAATTACCTGGAAAAAATTTGGAAAATCTAGCGTCGAATTATCTGGAAAAAGCTTGGAAAATTTATCATCGAATTATATGGAAAAAAATTGGAAAATTTATCGTCGAATTTGGAAAATTAAAAGGATAATTACTCCATCGGTGATTAACAAACGATGATCAACGATAGTTTCAGCAATCTTCTGTTCGCTGATTTTCTTATTTCGAATCGATAATCAAAAATAGGGTTTGCATTGAGTTCTTATGACGTTGACACGCGTGAAAATTGGATTTTTAATGAAAACGTTGGATCCTGCGAACGTTAATGTAACGTAAACCTTGTCTGAGCTTGCTTCCAGCGGGAATAAGGAATAATTGGACGAATTTTAGAAGTCTGAAGAAGGATTCGGTAAATTTGAAATATCGATCGTGAGATTCTATTTGTTACGAGGATTCCGAATTGTTCCAAATTCTGCTAACTCTTCTTAGAAAAGACGAGTGAGTCTCGAAGTTTGGCAAGGTTAGGGTAGGTATGGATATCGAAAATTGATGGGGAAAATGTTCTTATGTTGGAACGAATTGGAGGATTGATAGGAAATCTCGGAAAGATTTTTTCTCGGTTACAAGGCGGATCTAGGTTTGATGGAAAAGTGGCAGGCCGTGATGGAAGGTCGGGTATTGGGAAATTTCACGCGAGAAGAGTAAAATAGAGCGGGCAATAAATTAATCAGTATAAAATCTAGGAATTTTAGAAAAATATGGAAAACTATAACAATATAAACTAGAAAATCTCATATAACAACATTTAGGGAAAAAGAGCTCTCTAAATTGAACGTGTCTGATTATCACGTATCTTTCCACTTGAATTCTCAAGTTTCAACTTGTCCAAAAATACTCGTCAAAATTTTATATGTAGAAACAAAAATTTTACAAATTGTAACTCTTGTTAAGAGTTTATTAACTCGTCATACTAATGGGTGCATTTCTTGTACCACTCGAGTATTTAATACAAAAATTAGACATGTCTGATCAATTACACGTTTTTTCACTGAAGCCTGGAATATCGAGGTATTCGAAAAGAAAAGTGTTAAATTTAATGCATATTGATTAACTCGTCATACCAATGGATGCAATTTCTGTACCACTATGGTATTTAATACAGAAACAAAACATATCTGACCAATTACACGTTCTTCCACTGAAATCTTCGATATCGAGATACTCGAGAAATTCGAAGTCTTCGACCTTTATTAAATTTATTTACCCATCGTCCTAATACGACCTCTACACCGCGAAGATATTTTAATATCGAGATATCCGCGTGGCGCGGATTTTTCAGACAACGTATCGGTAGGTAACGGTAGATTAACATCGGAGAAAAATCGCGGAGGAGCAGTCGATGTGAGCGAAGCTTGCTCCATTGCAACGAGGAAGTCACCCGACAGAACTGCCTGTGTTTCCTCTATTTCCCAGCGAGTCCGTGACGTAAAAGGAGAAAAATATTCGGCGAAATCCCGATTCCTGTGTTCGTCTCGCCTCCGTGGTTCGTTAAAACCGCAGGAGGAGCGGTGAATATCACGGCCGCCACTGGCATTATACATTTTATAGGATGACCGTGCGGAAAATATTTATTGGTCCGCAGCAGACCCGCCATTGAGCGCAGCGGGGCGGAGGGGGTGGGTCTTCTTTGTTCGTTATATTTATTACTCCGCCAGCCACGATACGTCGAAAGCCGATAAGGATTTATCGTTTGTCCTCGCGGAATGTACAACCACCCCGGGCTCCTTATTTTCCTTAATAATTCCCTCCGCGTCGCGCATTCCGACTAATGCCGTCTACCATCGCGGCGAAAGCTTGCCCGACGATTCATGCAAATAACGATAATGTCGTTGCTGTTACGGCACGTGTATAGGACGAACTAATGGTAAAATAGTGAACGGCGTTACGTGGATAGACGTCGTTCTAGTCTTTCGTAATGACGGTTCGCTGTCGCCATAATTGCACTAAATTCCGCGATTTTTTTTTTTTCTACCGCAATCGGCTGATCCTGAGCTGTTTTAAATTATTACCTGAGATTCCTTGTTTTTCACGAATATTTTCAGACAGATGTCGCGATCTCTGTTCGAGAAATATTTCCGCGCGCGTTTAAATCGGATCAGGTCAGATCAGGCTTTCGAATTTGAGGAGAGAAGACGTTGAAAGAAAATGCCTGTGTTTACGTCGGAATTGTCAATTCGAAAGAATAATTCTGAATTCGTGTTAAATTGTTCTTCACGATCTTTTATATTTTTCTTCGGTATTTTAGACAGGCTTTCAAGCATCGAGAGAGTTTTGTGGATTTTTTTATCCTGCTCCGTTGTCGCGATTAATTCGATCGAGTATTAATGCGCTCCTTTTTAGTACGATGAATTGGACGGTAATTAAATTTCGATTATAATACCTTTATTATAACCGAGATAAACGATGTTACCGATAAGTGGCTTTAGCGACATTGTTCGTGTATTTTGTAATTGGTCCATCAACCGCTGCGGTATTTTTTACAAGCAAGTGTTGGGGGAATTCTTTTTTTTTTTTTAGTTACAACGTCCCAGGGAGAATAAAAAAAAGCAAGGAAAAAAAAGGAAGAAAGAATTCGCTGGAAAGAGTCCACAAGCTGTCGAGGCATTAGCCCCTTTGGCCGAGAAAATCGAGTTAGGTGACCCTTTATGAGAAATATTTACAAAGTGAGGCTACTTTGTGAAAAAATCGACGCTGGTTTTTCTTCCCTCGGTGAAAATCGAGAATGGCGGATCCGCGACAAAGTAAACGATTAAATTGGCGGGCGTGGAAGTTTCAATGGGTGAAATCACTACAAAAATACGTATTTCGGCGCGATTCATCTTCTTCATTCACGAATTCCTCGCTGAATTCGACAGACTGCGCTAATTGGTCCCATTGGCGCGATCGATCGATGTTTCGCGGATGTAATTACCGAAAAACAAGGACGCAACGTCCTCGGGAAATTAGCACGGTTTTATGCGAAGCCCGCCGCGATTGTTCGGAACGCGAATCAGAATACGATTGCAATTTATCCAAAAATCGCGTATCTCCGTATCTCGCACGGTTTCCGCGGCAAATCGAACGCGTCCTGTATAATTTTTGCTCGATATCATCGCGTAGATACACACACCTCGGGCTCGCAATGGATTAGCGGCGTAATGAACGGAAGAAGCAATCCTATCAGCAGAAGCCGCAATTTCGCAAATTTGACGGAACGAAATAATTCAGCGTAATTCCGATTAACGCTCGGAGATTATTGTACGCGATCGCGACATTGTAAAATTCTTGATAATGCAAATTGTAAAGACAGGTTGATAGAGGTACGGGCTGGTGGGCATAATTAATTATCGTCGCTGGCAAGCTGGCTGTCCCGGTGATTTCATTAATATTAATATATTCAATCTGTCTGCGACGAGCCGGGTATCCGTTTTCACGAAATTGACCACTTGTTCGGAACTCGTTATAGAGGTCGTTAATTCGGGGCTCTATTTTTCACGAGGTCCGCCAACTAGTTAACTATATCACTTTTTCTTCCTTCGCGTTGATCCCGCCCCGTGAACTTTCCCATGAAATTCCAAGCGACCCTTGCACCCTTCGCCACGTCCGTTTGAGTTTTCCTTTCGTTAAATCCCGGCCGAACTTTGTAAACGGCCACCAGGAGCCCTCGATTCTTCTTTCCTCGACGTTGTTACGCGTTTCCTTTGAATTCTCGTTCAAAATCACCCTTTGCGTCTGTCTGATGTATCCAAAACGCGATATTCTGGTTTCAATCGTGTTTTCTCGATTCAAATTCTGTATAATACATCGTATATTCCAGAATCTCGTTCGTTCGATAGTGACCAAGTCGTTTACCTCCTCGACTTTTCAAATCCACTAATTTTCCCGCGTTAACGAAGCGGATGCGTGTAAAACGACGCGGGAATTCTGTTGTATAGCGCGATGACAAAAGGCTGAAAGTGGCGCGAAACTGGTACATAATTTTCAGCGCGGTTGACCATCATCGAGGAAGATCAGAAAGATGTATCGGCTCGCGAGCGACTTGCCGTTTGAAAACGCGGCTTTCAGCTAAAAGCTTTGCTTTACAGCTGCGTGTGCGCGCGGCAGAAAATGCTTTTATCTAAAAAACTGTATAAATGCGGCGCATGAATGCAAGTCGATACTTCTGTCAACGGTTGCAACGGCCTGTTCGTTGTCGCTTTTCAACGCTCCTCGCGGATGCCGAAGACGAACGGGAACGGAGGCTAAGGCCGAGATCCTCCAGCTCAATTCTATGAATCATAATTCGTGGAAAATCGCGAAACGCGACGTTGTATCCATTTTCTAATGCCACTTTCCCTCTCCACTTTCTCCGACTTATACTCGCGAGTGTTCTTTATTCTCGCGAGTATTTCTAATTGCAAGTATCGCTGTGTCGAGGATTTTTTCATTCTTCTAAAATAAAAATTCTCGCGCAAACGTTTCTCTAATAGAGCGACGGTTTTAGAAGGATTTTTATTTACTGGAAAAAACCGAAGGTATCGGCGATATTTCGTCAAACGCCTTTTGACCCAGTTGCCAAGAATCGCCGTTTCGTGGAAATCTGTTACGCGCCAATTGACTTTTTTATCGTTCCGGCAATTTTCAGTTAATTTTTCAGGCGTTCTCCAGCGTTTCCCGGGTAGGGTTTATTTTTAAGATGTTCGACTGCATCGCGAGCTTGTTCACCGGGTCAATCGGTGTCGTTCGCTTTTATAGCTAACGCCGGCCATGCGTGTTTCGTCCCGGTGGAGAATTAGCGGAATCAGGTATTCGAATAAGCACGGATCAACGGATACCTCGTCGACCATCGCTAATATTTATCGCGCTGCACAAACGAGCGCGAATAAAGTAGCCGATGAATATTCATCTATGCTGAATCGCTGCCCGTATTCGCGATACTTATTCGCGTTTTCTCGCGCTCGGTCGCTCTTCGCGTCGAGGAGAGGGAAATCTCGTCGGCGAGACGAGATACGCGCATCGCGAGCACGTATTTTGCAACTTGCAACGGCTCTGAAAAAGAAAGAAGGGAGAGAGAGGAGGATTGCAATCCCGTTAAAAAGGGGAAAAAGTGAAGAAGGGAATGAAAACATTCTCGAATACGTATCTTGGCGAAAATGAGACGAAACTGCGAAGTTGGAGAAAAATATTTAAATCGAGGAGTAAAGTTAATATTCCTTCGGGAGGCACTTTCTCCGCGAAATCCGGAGCTAGTTTTCGAACTTTCCACGATGGCACGGGGTTCGGGAGAGCGAAGGGTGGGAAGAGAAAAGGGGAGGAAAAAAAAAGAGAAAGGACGAGCGGAAGGTTGCACGGAAACGAGGCTTCCGTAGTGCTCGGAATTTTTTTCACCCCGTTTCTACCTATCTTCCTCTCTAACGAAATTCATTTCGTCTGCACAGTCGACTTTCCAGCGGCGAGAAAAACGACCGTTTCGCCGATCGAGTTCTCGAAAGGCACGAACGAATACGGATCGATAGCTGTCGCAGACCGGACGCGACAAAAAGTCCAGCTGGATCCGGTGGCCGGCACGGGAAATCGAATCGCTTGCTGCCGAGGATACCGATCGCTATCCGATAGTTTTTCCGTCCAATCCGGTTATACAACGAGCTCCTCGTGTCCCTAGCTTTCCGCGTTTCCTGATAGCCAGCAAACTTCCAACGAGTCCTTTGACGCGTCTTCTAATAATCGCCAGGTTCCAGGATTCGTTTAATTTCGACTGATAGTTCGTGGTAATCTGAAATTTGCAGCGGTTTCCAGTGGTCTGCAGCGGTTTGCGGGAGTTCGGACTGATTCGCCATGGTTCTTCGCGATTTAGAATCGTTTGCAATGAGCTTCGGCGATTTTTAATAGTTTGCGAGGGTTTGCAATGGTTTGTAGCGTTCTCGATGATTGGATCGAAACGAGTTCCTCGTGTCTCTAGCTTTCCACGTTTCTTTATAGTCAACAAACTTCCATCAGATCCTTTGACGCGTCTACTAATAATCGCCACGTTCCAGGATTCGTTTAATTTCGACTGGTAGTTCGTGGTAATCTGAAATTTGCAGCGGTTTTCAGTGGTCTGCAGCGGTTTGCGGGAATTCGGGCTGATTCATCATGGCTCTTCGCGATTTAGTATCGTTTGCAGTAAGCTTCGGTGATTTTTAATAGTTTGCGAGAGTTTGCAAAGATTTGTAGCCGTCTCGATGATGTTTCTCGTGTTTCTAGCTTTCAACTTCTCTTCATTGTCGGAAAACTTCCATCAGATCCTTTGACGTGTCTTGTAATAATCTCGAGGTTCGAGGATTGGCGAAATTTCGACTAGTTCGTGATGATTTGAAATATGCAGCAGTTTTCAGTGGTTTGCAGCGGTTTGCGGGAATTCGGGTTGATTCGCCATGGCCTTTCTCGATTTATAATCGTTTGCGATAAGCTTCGGCAATTTTTAATAGTTTGTAGCGGCCTCGATGACCGGATCGATGATTGTACATTTAAAAATTTGCCGCGACACGTTGGAGGGCTCTTAGGACAAGATGCTCGACGGTTATTGGCGGTTAAACTGCCGGGTGTCGTCGGAGTGGAAACGGGGGACGTAAAACGAGACGTAAATGACCAGCTTTCGACTATTCGATAACTAGGTTTATGCCAGGTCCGGCGAGCTTTCCCCGGTCTAATCAATGTTCGAATGATAAGATCTGGAAGATCGTTTCCTTTATTGCGTTCCCCTCGCGCTGCCAGTTTTACTGCCTTGCTGTTTCAAAGCTTAAATCGTGCTTTTATCGACAGCAGTTACGACCGTTTTCGTCCTATTGAATACCTTTAACGTATCGCCAGCAACGCGAGCTGCGCATTGACAGGAGTATGCTAGAGAACCTCCATTTTCCTTTTTTTCTTCCTCTTTCTCCTTTTTTTCCTCATCCCCGATGCGTTTTCATATTTCTCGCGAATCGCGGATTTCCTAAATTCTCCGCTCTTGAAATATTACACCATTTTCCTTCCACTGACGCGTATTCTACGAAGAGGAAGATAACGCGTTCGGAAGATGCAACGTAAAAGCTGCTGGAAGTAGGAACTTAGCATCTGAAGAAGCTTATGGAAATGTTCGGATAACTCGACGTTGATTTATAGAATTCGTGACTGATGATCCCCCGTCATGGAGTAAGTCAGGAATGATGAAAAGTCCCGCGGACAATAGCCTGCTACGAGAGGCGATCTGTTACGAATAATCCCTGACAAATAGTGCTCGTTTAAACCGTTAGTATACTCGTTCAAGATCTTCCATTAATTGGTACACACGAGAGTATATTATTATAATCTCAATAATATCTCTTATCGCGAAAAGAATAAATTTTAACGAGTATAAAAAAAATACATACACACAACAAATACTTCAACGCGAAAATTACAAGAACTAGCTAATCGCGTTAAAAAGTCCCCATTTTTCCGCGTTTTACGATAGAATATTCGCGATATTGTCGCGCGTGGGAAGGCTCACACCTTCCGTCACCGAATAAATAGCTTTTCCTCACAAATGTGTTTACCATCGGCGCACAAATCTGGGTCGGAAACACGGAGTCCAATTTTCGCGCGGACTTTGATGAGCGTGCGAGAGGGGAAGCTGTTCAATTCGACGTGCCATCGTCGCCGATATTTTCACCCCTGTCCGTCCGCGCCAAGATTCGTTCTAACTTTAATGTCACAGCGAGAAAGGAGCGAAAAGATAAAAAAAAAAGGAAAAGGTCAACGATAGGTCCGAATCGATACACGCGTTGTATCCACGAAGAGACGCGATGGTCATCGAGGAAAGATCCAGGGAATAACAAGGCTGGGTTAGAATTTTCGCAACCGAGATGAAACAATAAGCGCGAGGCTTTAATTTCGCCCTGTTTACGTCGCGTTCCCTATACCCTTTCGTCCGTGGATAAATTTATTTTCTGCGAGAGACGGGAGAGGTGGAAAGAATAGCTTCGACGTTGCCCGAATCGCGCGTTAATTCGATAAAAAGGATTCCGAGAGAGTATTCTGGAACGGTTTCAGAAGTATCGCGTGATTTTTCCCGCTTTTTCTCCCATTTCTTTGAAACAAATTCCTCTGCTCGTTCCCGCTTTCGCGTCTTCGCGAATTTTCGGCCGCTTCGGTACACACCTGCCTTGAATTGGATACATAAAGACCGTGTCGCGAAAGTACTCCGTGATTTTAATGCGGGAACTTTATTTAAAAGGTTTCTTTCGGTGTTACACATCGTGTAACCAGCAACGAACCCGGTAAGAATATTCTTACATCGAGTCGTTCTCGCGTGGAACAGGATTTCTCACCGCGTTTAGACAAGTTTCCTGGCCAAGACACGAAGTTTTCAGTACTCGCGGTCAGTTGAAAAGTTGCGAAATTGGATGGATTCCACGACGCAGCGCGCATTTCGCGCGATTATCGCGTTAAAAATTGAAATGTTCTTCGTTGAAAGGGAGAGAGAAGAGGCTGAGAATTTGCAAGAGAGCGGCCCTCCTTGGCAAACAGGGAAGATCGAGGAGAAGAATTTGAAGAGAGGAATTCGAAGTGAAGCCTTCTATGGCATAATGGAAGGATAGGGGAAGAGAATTTTTTAAGAGATCTCTTTTGTGTTTGAAGCGCTATTTTTTTGCAGGAAAGTTCCTCACGGAGGCGAAGGAACCTCGGAGGATGGATAATTAATAAAGGGGCGAGAGAAGGGGAGAGAGAGAGTCCGAAATTACGGGCGAGCGGAATGAATGCCGGTGCTTCATCGATTCGTGCAACGACACGGAGAGACAAGGGATTGATTAACAAGGAATGACAGTTTCGTGTCAAAATACACGGAGCCGCGGTTAAAATAAATCAATGCCCTTGTAAGTGGAACTGTATATCTCTCCTTTCCGCTTCGGTTGACAAAGCTTTTTGTCATAAAACAACGAATCGCTAGGACGATGATAAATTAAAGTCCGGGAACTGCGGCGAAACCCGAGAAGCTAAATCACGCAGCCCTTGGTGTATTACTTAATCGCCAAGAAATTAATTAGCCAGCCGCGGGACGAACAGACGGAATAGTTGTACCTCGTGTAAGATAAAATTCGACGAAACGTTTGAATTTTCCTCGGTTCGTTTCGCTCAGTTTTATTTATTTTCCTGTATAACGTGCACACGCTGGAAAACTGGCCGTTGTTTTTCAACAACGCCGAGACTCGCGTTATAGAATATAGAATTACGCGAATTAAATGGAATTAACTCAAATTGAATCATGGGGCAAATATTAAAATAAGCACGTTCTTAAATTGCAAATTATATCATTTGCTTGGTTTAACAATCGTAATCTTTTTAATGCATTTCTTTCGACGATACACTTCTATCAAGAGTGAAACGTAAAAATCATCAGCGTAGTGATTATAAAGTTTCAGAATTTTGTTTATTCGTTTATCCTTCTGTTTAATCTACCTGTAAAATTTTTTAATGATTTATGAAACTTTTTATTATTTATTCGTAATGTTTCTTAAGATTGAAGAGTTTTTATCGATTTAATTTCTTCGTTAAATCTGAACACTTTTGATTAACGATATGCATTGATACAACGCGGCTTAACGCGATAAACAAGCGGCAAAAAATTCTGCATCCAAAATCGTTGGATCTGGAACCGAAGAGAACAAACAGGAGTAATCGAGAAGCAGACAAACAACGCTATAGCGCACTTCACTTCGGTCTACACTTCGACTCTTTAATTCGACAGCTCTTCGTCTCTTCAATCTTGTAGTTTGTTCTCGCTATTCTTAGCAAATTAAGGTCAGCACTTTTGTTTAAAAACGCATTCGCTTCGCCGTCGACATTCTGACAGCGCTTCAAATTTTCTAATAAAATGAATTACTAATCTTCGGAAACCTTTGCCCGTCTCCATTTTCAGATGTCTTTCTTTAGAGAGGATAAATTATTCCAAAAAGAAATTTCCGTGAAAGCGTTCCTCTATACCTTCCTATCTCGCTCATGATACATACATAAACCAACTTCTTTCTCTTTTAAAAAATATTCTACAGATTCCAATGCATTAACGAAATTATTCATCATTAATTTTATTATTTTTATCAATATTACCAACTTTCAAACATTGTATCGATGTATTAATATATTTATAGTAATCATAGAAGAAACTGAACCAACGGAATCGATGATATCAGTATTACAAATATCGTTATCGGTTATAAAATCAGCCAAAACGAGAAAATTGTGGTAAAAATAATATTTTAAGTGGAAAAAGATCTTAAGTAAAGCGAAGGTTCAAGGGTAACGGTTAAGAAGCTGCGCTCCTTTCGTCAAATTCGTCCATTTTGTTTCCGTCACGCCTTTTGACCGGTATGTTCGTGCCGGTTTTCCCAGCAAACCCACGTGACGTTCACCGTGCATGAAAAATGCAAAGTAGATTTCCTTGGTTTCACGACACGCCGCGAACGTTCTCGGAATACCGATTTTTCCTATTTTTTCCGCGGTTTTCCTTTTTCATTTGCCCATCCGTCTTCGCCTCTGCCAGCGTATCGGAAGGAGACGCGCGTGAGATGCGTGTTCCGCCACAGGTTGCCTGTAAAAATGCAAAACGACGTCGCGAATCTTCGAGTTCCAGCCGCGATGGAAGCCATGGTCTCTGGCGGAAGCGCGTGTTGGAAAAGCGATAAGGAACAGGAGAAGAAGAAATCGAGATAGTCTCGTTGTCGATACAGATTGCGGTGTCTCTGTATTTCCCGTCTCGTAAAATTTTCTGTATTTCCTTTTTTTCTTTATCTTCTTCCTCGAAGCTTCTCGTTAAGGGAAATACGTGTGCTGGATGTGCGATATCGAGACGTGATTTCTTCGTTATCTCCTGGAACGAAGAGCATAGACGTGTTTTCTTTTTCCGACGAGTCGAGATTGCGAGACGTTCGCGATTTATAATAAACAAGAATTTCATTCGGACTGAATTTCATTTTAGGATGAACGAGGTATAGAATTGTTAAAGAGACAGAGCTTTGTATTTGGTAAATAGATAAATAGGAAAATTCGCGTGAAAAGATGCGAAACGAAGTGAGAAACTTGTATTAAAAGAAAGCAAGCGGTAGAGAAAGGAATGTAAAGCTTGTAAAAAGGGTGATTTAGTTTAGCTGGACCAAAATCGACCAGAAATTTCTCGGATTAATCCAACGTGGTAGGAGAATCTTGGCAGATTTAATATCGCACATGTCGCATATTGTAACCGCACATTTCTTCGCATAAGTGTACATTACGGATGCAAACTGTGGCTTTAATAGAATACTTAAGGCTAAAGTCCTCGTTTGAAATTCTTTTCACCGTGGGTTTCGTTCGCGAAATTACAGCGGCACGTGGTTCTGAATGAAATAAATGAGCCGGCTGAACGTCTAATTAAGTAATACACTTCAGTACGCTAATTGGTCACTGCTAATTGCTCGCGCGTGACGTTTCTGGAACTCGTGTGTATCGCGACGTGTTGAAAGCGCATATAGAAATAATTACCATTCTACCACTTCATCGTTTCAACGCGCACGTTTTCGCGGGCAAGGATTTTTAAGTGCCGAACAAATTCCGAGTTCAAGTTTCTCTTGCTAAATATTTCTCTAATCGGGGAAAATTCGAAAAATTTCGAACAGGAATTTCGCTTTCGTTCATTTTCGAAAGTTTTATCGTCTCATCGAAGATCGGATTTTAGTAGATTCTCGGTAGGTGGTGTCCCATCCTAGTTGCGTAATTTCATTGATTCAACGGCTAAGTTCTTGTTTAGTAAGGTCGATGCAAATGTCAAACGTCCACCGTAGGATCCACACGCGTGGCTTCTCCGAGTTTCCGTGTACCAATGGAGCGTGTCATTCTTCCTACTTTTGGCTCTTCTAATTTAAGAAATTAGACGGTTGACCTGCTCCGAGCTGACGATGATCGAAATTTGAAAGAGCATCCAAGTTTATTATCGGATACGTCGATTTCCCAAGGAGTAACACAAAGAGACGGATAAACGGGCTCTCCTGCATGATTTTCGGTAACAATGCTACGAGATCCGTGACGGTAATGGAACAGGGTTTGACGAGTTGGAAGTAACTTGAAAATCGACTTATCCGAGCCGATAGTTGACGAGATATTCCACTATCTCGCGTATTTTTCGCTGCGTTAGAAAACTTTTCATTCTAGAATCCTAAAACTTGGAATTTAAAGATTAAAAAATTCAGGGATTGGAAACCCTGAAAATTTGAAAGCTCGGAGGTCCCGAAGTTTAGGAATAAAACGGTTTGTAAATTAGAAGCTTCGTGAATTCGAATACTCGCAACTCCGGGAGTTAAAAAATTCGGAAAAAATTCGGGAATAATTCGAAAATAATTCGTTACATTTACAAAATTTTTCAACGCGTCACGCTACTGCGAGAAACCCTTCGATTCACCGTTTCTAACTCGGAACTTCGCGAGTCAAAAAATTCTGGAAGAATTCGGGAATGATTCGAAAATAATTCTTTACATTTACAACACTTCTCAACGCGTCACGCTACTCCGAGGAAATCTTTTGTTTCACTGTTTCTAACTTGGAACTTCGCGAGTCAAAAAATTCGGGAAAATTTTGGGAATGATTCGAAAATAATTCGCTACATTTACAATATTTTTCAACGCGTCACGTTACCCCGAGGAAACTCTTGGATTCACCGTTTCTAACTCGGAGCTCCGCGAGTCAAAAAATTCGGGAAAAATTCGGGAGTGATTCGAAAATAATTCTTTACATTTACGACATATCTCAACGTGTCACGCTACCCCTGTAACCCTTCGATCCTCCGTTTCTCCCTTGAAACACCGCTCGGCCGACCACTCGCTGACAAATACTTTTGGAAATTCATTTAACCCAGTGAGTGGCGGCGAGATTGGAAAAGCACATCGGCGCCGTGGCGCGGAGGGTTAAATGAAAAGGCCGTTGGTACTAGACGAGGGCAGGCAGAACCTGCTCTCTGCGAGGACGGTACACTAGAGTTCGCCGGTTCGGAGTTTCCTGTCGGCGCAAATGTCAGATGACCACGTTATGAGCCATACTCGCGTCCTTTCTCTCAAAGAGGAACACTCGAGCGAAGAGCGAGCATCGGCGGGAGCGAAAGCGAGGGAGAGAAAGAGAGGGAGACGACGAGAGCTAGGGCGAGAGAGGCGTCTTTTCCTCGCGGCTTTCAAGCCGGCCTGGAAGGTTAGGGGGACGTCGGAAAAGGGGCGAAACGACGCGGCGAAAGAGGGCACAGAGCCGAGGCGTAGGAGGCCGAATGGCGCTCGTGTGGATGCTGCCTCTTCCCTCTGGCCCGATATCGACCCGAGCATAACCGACCAATACTAAAGGAAAGCTAAGGTCGCGGTTACGACCGTGCAGAAACGGTAAGATACCGAAGCTCGTAACTCGTCTGCTTTTCTCTTCTCCTCTCTTCTCTTTTCTTTTCTACTCTCTTCTCCTCTGTGTGCCTCTTCGTTTCGCGTCGCGATCGTCGGAAGAAGGAACTCGAGCCAATTTTCCCGTTACCTCTTCGTCCTGCTGTCCGACGACACCTCTTTCGCCGTTTTCCTGGCTCGAATTCATACGAGCTTCGAATGACTGGATGTTTCCGGTGGATATGACGAACGGTGATTCGCGAATTTTCGGTTCGGTCGTGGAAAGATGGTCTTTGGATCACGTGGGAGTAATGGGAATCCTTTTTTTCCAAAGGTTGATTCGATAGAGGTTGGATACGGATTGGAGATGGAGAATCTATAGAGAATCGTGGGTGGTGAATGATATTTTCCGGTAAAAAAAGCGATTAGACTTCAGGTGGAGGAAATAGGTTTAACTTGGTATTGAGCGAGTTAGAGAAGAGAATATTAATTTGTTCAAGCTTGATAATTCGATGCTAATCGGAGAAGAGAAGTTGATACGCGGAGGTTAACGTGGACCATTTATTATTAGTTGGTTGTTTTAATTAATCCGCTGAAAGGCCGAATCGCGCTTCTTTGCTGTCGCGTTCAAGACGATACCGTGGGAAGATGAAAGGGGAAAAGCGTGAAAAAACGCGAAACCAGAAGAATGTAACTGTTCCACAAAGAGAAAGGAGGTCAGACTCGCGTTTATGCAAAGATACTGTATGCAAGGCGAAATTCTTGGCTTAGAAAGAGAGTCTTAGTTGGAAACGCTAAAATCGCGATATTTTCAGAGCTTCTTTGAGACCCTGCTTCCGGAACCGTGGAATTCTGAAACGGCCAGACATACCAGCGATCTCGCGAGCAGCGTATAGCGAAATTAATATCTCCTTCTCTCGGAGATTAATCCGTTTTCCAGTTTGTCTCGGATTTTTATCAAAATCGTTTGCCTCGCGTCAATCGTTTTCTCGCGTTTCTCGCTTCTCCGCGGCAATTTCCTCGACATAACAGCGTGAAATTTGTTACGACTCGAGGCGAATCGTCCGGATAAAAAGGAATAAACTGACCCGCGAGGAATCCGGCGTCTCGGGTTAAGAGAAACACCCTCTGTGTCGGGAAATTTAACACGACAGAGGAATTCTCGCGAGTCCTCGCCATCGTCAATTTTCGCTCCGCTTATCGATATTCCATTATTCAAATTTATCCTTCCGTATCTTCGATAATCACGGCGGAAAAATACACCGGGAACTTTTCAGCTCGCCGTGATAGATAAAACGCCGTTCCTCTGCGAGTATCCAAGCTTCGGAACTCCCTCGAACCAGTCGGGATTTCTCAAATATTTACAATTACCGGGGTACTCCCGTCGCGTTTCGTTGCAACCCCCTCTTCGGCGGCCACCAACCCGGCTACACCCCCGGCTATTTATTGCCGGACGATCAATTTCAGACGCCGCGAGCTTTCTTCGTGCACAGTGCGGCGTCTTATTGTTGGCGGCGGTTTTAAAATTCTCGCAAAAGGCGAAGACGGAGAGAGGAGAGGGTGAACGCTGGAAGGAAACGATATCCCGAGATCCTGGAGGGCCTGTTTCCACCCTTGTGTTCCGATGTAAACGAAACAGGCGTATCCCATTCGTCGAATCGATCCCTTCGCTTCTGCTCGGCCGGAGCAGGCAACAGCGCGATGCCATAAAGATTTTTCACCGCGATTCCAGTTTCCTTTCACGGTCACCGAGACTTTGTTCCGGGGTTCGGGATTCCATGGTATCGCGGGAATTCTCCCGTGAGGCTTCGATTTCCCGATGATCGAAATCGAGTCTGCCGAGATGGCGGATTTGCGATGGATTGGCTCGATCGAATACAGCGGGATCGTGAAAATTTGCGAAAAGGATAATTCGTTTGTTGTGTAATATTTTGTCGATGTATGAGAGATCATAAGAAATCACTAATTCTAGATCATTCGAAGAAACCTAGAATATTTGATAATATTAAGAACTTTTAATTTTATATTATGGAATTATTCGTAAATATATCGTTATATTCGTTTTCACGAAACAACATCTAGAGAAACGCGCAGAAAAGCCCTGGAATTAAAGCGAAACGGAGAATTTTCGACAAGTCGTGTAATACCGACCCTCCACTTTGTCAATGCGACGCCGTAAGGATTTTTCGCGACAGTCTCGTTTGTTTCACGGTCAGCGAGCCTTTTTTCGAGGAGGTTGACAAATTCGAAGCTTCTGCGGCAACGAGAAACTCCACGATTCCGTCCATTTGTCGCTATCCTCTTGGTCGTTCGATCTTAATCGAATCGGCGAATAAGATCGACGCGCCGATCGTCGAGATATCTATTCGATCGACTTGAAAATGGTATAAAACGCAGCGGAGAAATTTTGCTTCGCATCGGGACGAGGAAAACCAGGCACGATCCGTGATCCACGTGGCACACAATACCCCTTGCGAACGTCTTCCTTTCCTCGCTGAATTTAACAATCCCCAAAGTAATCACTTCCTCGTACATTTCGCAGGAATCAATTCGCGAGCATCCTGTTCGAGCCATTCTGCTCGGCGTAATCTGTGAAACTTCATCCCACGAGATCAGCTCGGAAGCGCGGCGGGGGGCCGTCGCGGATGGTTTCCGGATCCGGCGCCGAGCGGAGATCCCTGGAAAAATAAGTTATCATCGCGCGGGTAATCCGTGTCGAACCGCGAAGAAAACCGTGACTAAACTTGTCGGGCAAAGTTGCCGCCGGCTCGATTCCCTTTTCCACGGCCCTTCCTTCCCGCGGATAGGGTTATGAAAGGCAGAACCGGAGGAACGAGTCCTCGAGGCGACTCGTGGACTCGTGAATTGCCAGGGGGGCGTGAGACGGGGTGCGGGACGCCAGACCAGTGGCCATTGTCACGAAACTCTCGGTATTTCCAGGGCTCTCACCCTCTCCCGGAGCCTGTCCAGCCTCCCTTTTCGATGGTGTTCATATTCCAGCCTGTCCTTCCGCCCCTACCCCGTGTCATTTACGCGAAACCAAGCTCGCTGGTCGATGGTGGAAAGGCACGTGGTTGATCTACGCACGCGTCAAACGCGCCTGACCCTCCGACGCTGTTTGTCCTCGGTGAAATTCGAAAAACTGCCCTTCCTTCACGATTATACGGCAAACCTTTCAACCGATTCACTTTATTGCCGTGCACTAGGTGTTAAAGTCAAGGTGAATGATGTAGGTTCGAGTTGGAGAATTGGAAGAATTAGAGAAGAGAATTTTAGTACTAATTATTCATCGGGGACTAATTTGTTTAACCCTTTCGGAACGAATGTTATAATATACACGGAAGTTTTTTAATTTTTTAATACAGCAGAAGATAATTTTATCGTTGTCGTCAATGTCGTACACACTTTTTAATTCGGAGAATTTCCCACGATTTATTATTTTTAATCGTTTAGTACACACCGTTAGCTTCGTTTCTCCTTCGCAAAGGTCACTGGATATTAGAGTCGAGGTAGATGATGTAGGTTCGAGTTGGAGAATTTGAAGAATTAGAGAAAAGGTTTTTGGTACTAATTATTCGTCTGGGACTAGTTTGTTTAACCCTTTGGGGATGAATGTCATAATATATACGGAAGTTTTTTAATTTCTTAATATAGCGAAAAATTATTTTACCTACTGTCATCAATGTCGTACATACTTTTTAATTCGGAAAATTTCCCTCGATTTGTTATTTTTAATCATGTAGTGTGCACCGAATGTATCGTTAGCTTCGTTTCTTATTCGCAAAGGTCACTGGATATTAGAGTCGAGGTAGATGATGTAGGTTCGAGTTGGAGAATTTGAAAAATTGGAGAAGAGAATTTTGATACTAATTATTCATCGGAGACTAGTTTGTTTAATCCTTTGGGGATGAATGTTATAATATACGCGGAAGTTTTTTAATTTTTTAATATAGCGAAAAGTAATTTTACGACTGTCATCAATGTCGTACATACTTTTTAATTCGGAGAATTTCCCTCGATTTATTATTTTTAATCGTTTAGTACACACCGAATGTGTCGTTAGTTTCGTTTCTCGTTAGTAAAGGATTAAGCTTGTTTCTCTGTGTTTGATTGAGAATTAAAGTTCTTAGGGAAAGAGAGGGTTCGATGTTCGTAATGGATAATATGTTTGTTTTAAACTTTATGAATGGATCGTGTCGAAATATATCTCTCGTAGGATTCTCGTTCACGTGTCTAATTTCAGAGATTTCTCAATTGCAACTAACATTTTCATTTACCCTCTCATTTGTTCTTTCCTCTTTCGCTTCAAATTCATTCATATTGATATTCCATGTGTCCTTGTCCAACTCATCCTTCCTTTCATGTATTATAATCTATATCAACCACTACTACATTCAAGACTCAAAGAATATTTCGACGAAAAATCGCCTTTTATTTGTGAATATTCGACACCCTGAGTCTTTGATTCGATGATTCATTCAGAAGCGTGTACAACACGTTGAATGATGCCCAACTCATCTTTTCTTTCATATATTAAAATCTATGTCAATCATTACCACATTCGGGATTCGGAGAATTTTTCGACGAAAAATCGCCTTTTATTTGTCAATATTCGACACCCCGAGCCATTGATTCGATAATCCATTCAGAAGCGTGTACAACACGTTGAAAATTGTCAGCTTCGAAGATGACACGGATAATTATCTTTATGGTTCGATAATATTAATTTCACGCGTAATTAAAACGGCCTTGTATTCTGCTTCGACTGTCGAGATATTTGCGAAAATATTGCTACTATTTTTCTCATCGATGGAAATAAAACGAGACTGGAAATTGAGCGTTATCGATGTCGTTGTGATGGAGCCAGCGGAGTGTAAAGGGTTAAGGGTGGAATGAATTTTTCCCGGAGAATAACTCGGGGATTTTTTCCGTTGCTCGTAATCGCGAGTGGAAGGGGAGGTTCCTTTCGAAAGTCGGAGAAAGTGGAATTTGGGTGAAATGGTCGGGATTTTAATTGGTGTTTAAGTCCCTCTGAGTCGGTTGGATGGAAGTTTTAGTGGAGAAAGATGTGGTCCTTTCTCGAGCGAGACGATTATTAATTCGGTGAGAATTAGTAGCGAGAGTTGTACATTTCTATTAACTTTCCTGGGATTGTAAATCTTTATGGAACAAGATAAATAGATAAACGAAGAAATCCTGAAACCCTTGAATTACTCTCTATTAATCAACGATGCGCTAATTTTCAATCTGAACGCCACGCGTTACGATTTCAACTTTATTTTATAATTATTACCGCTATGTAACGCGTTACGTTAGGAATTACAGTTTTGGTAGTCACGAATCAAACGGAAGAGTCGGTATTTATCCGAGAAGCTAGTCGGATCGAAGATTTAATTGACAGGGAAGATGGGATTCGCTTTGGCGAATTGGTTTCCAATTTGCTCCTCGAAAGGCTCTAATAATGCGAAGATTCGCGAGAGTAGCTAGAGAAGGACGCAGCGTAATCTTTTACTTTAGCTACTTGATAACGGGAACGATTTTAATTGTTCGCGCGTGGAATTGCAGCTCTAATTAGGCATCTTAATCACGGTTCGTTAAAAGGTTAACACGCTGTTGCAAACACGGCGGGTACACGGATACGGAGGGCTAATGGCGCGGAATCGCAAAAGTGTAATTATTTTAAGCAGCCGAGGATACCTATAATTCGACGAGATCGCGTAATTAACCGCAACTGTATAAATGAATTCGTTAACAGCGAAGGAAGAAGATCACGCTTATAATTCACCGCTGGCACTTAACTCCGGAATGTTCTAGCTGAAAGCGCGATCCATAGTCTCGGGTGATCTAAGCTGACAATTTGATTCATTATTTCGAGTATTTTAACGCGGGAACTTGAATTATCGCCGGCGCGGGGAGGCTAGCCGGGTGATTTATCGCGGCAAATCACCGTTTTAATAAATATGGCCGAAAATATAGCCGGCGCGCGTGTATAATTTTTGCCAGGTCGCGCGGCGTTTTTCATCGGCGAAGTTAGAGTTGCGTCAGAGGAAACGATTAGCCGATGACAATTACCCGAGCACGGTATTGCGGACGTCCATCGTTCCGGAAGCGCGAATTAAAGCGAATTTAATCAAATTGCCTGCGGCATGGTTAAACTGCCATAGGACACTACTCGCTGACGGAACCGCAGCGTTATGGTCAATCGACTTCCCCCGATTCTTTCGCAAATTCTATCAGACATCCCGCAAAGATTTCAACGCCGATTCAATTCTGTTACCCCTTATATGACTCGTTGCGCTGGTTCTTTCTATGCAAATTATGCGGGTTGGTCCGGACCGAGGTATTTAGTCGCGGATAATCGAATATGCAGGACTGTTGGACTACATTTGCACGATACGAACGGAGAATGTAATTTAGAATTCAACCGCGGATGATATAATTCATGAATGAAAGTAAAGTACATTGATAATTATGGTTTCTGTTTAAAACTGGAAATAAGTCACGGGACATAGATCATAATCTAGTCTCTTAAATTCGAATTACGACCGACTGGTAGAAAAATAGAGCTGCATTCGAATGAAATAGACGACGAATTCTTTCGTTTTCTCTATCAAATGTTTGTCATCAATCGCGTAATATAGCCTGCGAGAGATACAACTCGCGAGAATCGTCGTGAAATACTCGGCAATTAAACAACGGCGCATCTCGCGTGCGATTCAATTCGCGATACACGATAACGCAGTCGCGGTACACGCAAAGTAATAACGCGATTCCGAGGCTTAGAATTAACCCGTTAGATACGGGTAAACTGCCCGATTAAGCCCGAATTACGATATAAATAATTAAACTGGAAACTTGCGATCTACAATTCCAATTATCGCGGCGGCGGCTCGTTCCGCGCGCAACTGCCGCGGAATTGTTTGCAAAGTATTCTCGAGGCACTGAACTCTCGTTACAATGAATTTATACGGGCCGATTTTACCGCGAGTCGATTTAAATAATCTGACACGAAATAGGAAAAGCGCATCGCGCAGAGGCGGATTAACGTCGGGACAAAGCGGCGGCGGGGTATAAACCACCGGGGAATTCAAATTCCCGCCACTCGGGATCGTAATGGCGAATTGCCGCGCTCGCGACGATAATACGCGCATAAATATTAACCGCGATAATTGCATCGATTTCGAGCCTGGCCGAAAAATACGCGGCGAACATTGAATTTCCGTTCGAAATAATAGCCGAACGGCGATCAAAGGGCAAAATGGCCGCGATGGGGATCGGGCATAAAGCGTTTCGGATTTACGTCGCTGCGAACCCCTTGGAATTAAGTGGCGCTCTTAACGAGAACGAATTCAACCCTTACTTCGTTAGCCGACCGAGGGCAATTGGGGCTTAAGTTTCCATATAAGGCTAAACGGTGAATTTCTTCTTAACTTTCCCGTTAATGGGCTTGTCAATGGCCGTACGAATGAATTACGTGGAATTAAACTTTTCGCCGATCCCGGCCGGCCTAAATGTTCCAAAATGGCCAACGTTCCCCCTGATCCCGCCGTGATCCCCGGGATTAAGCCCACGCGGTTCCCTCGAATTTTAATGTAACGAACCGCTCCGTATTTCCACCGGTAAGAACATTTTCCCGCCCGACCAGATTGTTTTCCTTTCGCCGAACGCTCGATATTTGCATAAATTCCACGGTGTATTAAATCGTTCTTTATGGAGGTCGTAATTTTTCTACCGCGTTAGTTTATATCGCCAAGTACAGCGTCCGTGGCTACGATCCTAACGAATGGTTCAATTTTTCTCAATAAAAATAGATTTTTCCTTTATCGCGAGGAAACACCAAGAGACTGTACAGTCGCATCACGCGTTAGGGGGTGAAAGTAAGAAATTTGTCGATTTAGCTCGCGTTACTCGTGTTGCAACGATTTTCGAAGCGGAAAAGAAATACTTCGTAAAGTTGAAAAGAAAAACGGAGAAAAACCACCCCATTTGGAGAAACCGAGACTTAAACTATCTCGTAAGAGGGAAAATTCACGAATTTGTCAACTTCCTGGCCCACGTAATCCTGGTCTTCTACCCTTAACTTACAACCTTCTGCGAAATGAAAAAGAAAAATAATCGCGGTGGATGAAGAAAAACAAAATTCTCCTCGGCTCGTAATAAATCTGTTAAACACTCCCTCGTTCTTCTACCCGAGTCTGTTCAATCAACGGACCGAGTCTTCGCGTCCAGGAAGCCATCTTCCTCGCGGTGGTCCCTAGATACTACAGATCTGCTTAATTCGAGGCTGATAAAATCTAAGTCGACTTGGATGACCTCGAGGGTGAAACGGAGCAGAAGCCGTCCTCAGGGTTAACTGCTGTCGCCATAAATCCGAGTGGAAGCGTAACACTCGCCTTATACGCTGAGCCCCATTAAATTCTACACCGTTTTCAATGGCGAAAATATCATCTACTATCCCCCGCCACGCTCCGAAGGCGACATCTTTCATAGTTCCTGCGTAGATCAACGGAACGGATGATCCCATAAAGCTGACAAAACGGCCGGAGTCGTTTCTATGAGCGAGGGTCGCGTCTGAGGATAATATCGCGAACGGTATCGAAGATTCGCTGATTCAGAGGAAGAGCAACGAGGACATTACAGGTCGACAGGGGTTTCCTGACCTGAAGGAATAGGACTGGTCTCGGAAAGGTGGTCCGCGGAGTGTTTCTCTGGTCGGTGGGAAAGATGGTTGCGAGTTGTTGGCTTGTTGCACGCGGAGATTTCTCGAGGAGAAACACAGGAACCGCGCGGAATGGACCGTGAGGAATTACGGTTTGAGGATCCGCCAGGTTCATCGCTGCTCAGCACGGGGTGGATGTTACTAATTGGATGGAGTGCAGGCTGTATATTTTCTTTTAAAGCGAGCAGTTTGCGGGAGTTCGCTCCGTTGTGCGGCTCGTTGCTGAGTTATGGGGCGTAGGATAGTTTTTCAGGGGATAAATTTTCCTTTGATTCTGAATTATAGTTCCTCCGCTCCGGCGAACTCGCGCGAGGTGGTCTCGGTTTAATTCCTCCTGGATACCAAGCGTTAATGTTATCGGTTGAAACGAGTAACGCGGTGAAAATGATTCGATCGATCTCAGTTTCCTACGTTCTTCTCGATTCGATATCGTCAGTGAATCTTCCCGTTCGCAAACGGTCCAAGCGAGAAGATGAATTCCAATCTTGTTTTCTGATTATTTATTTTCGCACCGCGAGAATTCGCGATTGCTCGATTGCGGCGTAAATGGAAATTAATAAGGAACAATCTTCTCGCCGCCGTGGATTTATACGAGTAGTCCAAGCTTACTCCACAAGCTATGCAAACCAGTCGGAATAACGAATACTCGGACCGTTTCAAGCAAACGAGTTTCACTTGACTTGAATTTTCTGCTGCTCGAATGTTTCGAGTGGCTGGACAGTTCTAGTGGACACTTTGGGTTATGGAACGAGAGACGCGAAGCTGTTTCTCAGACCCCCTGTGTTAGATCGCTTATCTCGAAATTGCGCTACCACTTGTTAGACCTCGGTAGAGAGAAGCTAGAGAGAAAAAAGGTTTCTCACTTTCCAACCATGGCGAAACGATTGTCCTGTTCGTAAATCACTTCTTCGGGGAGTCTGACGCAAGATTTAAATAAATTCCCGGCCAAATTCAAAAGCGTTTTTAATCCCCGCGCTCGGGAATTCAATTTTTGTTACGAAAAACAATCTCGGAGATATTTCACCGGACACCCCGATTCGAGAGATTTATTTCCACCGAGTAATAACTAAAGTCTCTCGATCCGAATAATCGATAATCCGTCGGAATCGAAGAGCGAGGAGGTACCGTTAAACGGACCCGAAAAAATCATTTCAACCCTCGGAGAAATAAAAGCGCCCTTCGTCCGTCGAGCCGCGGGACCCTTTCGAACCCGTTCGAACCCGTTACCTTCTGAATCATCGAAACGGGAAGCGAACGTTTCCGTGGCAACGTTTCCTCGCGACCTCGTCCCGAGTGGCAATAACACTTTCTCTCGCTTTCCAGTCCTTGGAATTTCTCGCCGCGGCGAAGAAATTATAGAAACCCGAGCCGGCGATAAATTGCAATGAAAACGCGAGTCGAACGGAGATCGTGGAAAGGAGATTTCTCCGATATTAGGGTGGGTAATAATAGCAACGAACGGCCGACGTAACAATGGCGGCTGCAACGAGATATCGGAAGTAACCGATAATGGGGGTGGAACTTAAATTTCCGCCGCCTCCTCGCGCGGCGCTGCATGCCTCTGGGCGAAGGAAACCAATCCTTCGTGACTATTTGCAAATGAAACGGAAACGTTTAGACGAGGGCACGAGGAGTGGAGTGGATTATTAGCCTGGTTCTATGGAAAACGCACGCTCGATCTAACGGGCCACCGGCTAATTGGACATTTCCATTAACGTCGTAAACAACCAGATATTCCGTTTTGACAGCAAACCTGCCGTGTCTTGGAATTATAAACGCGAGCTTAATTGGCTGGTGCTCCGTATAAAATAAGAGCAACCGGCGATAATATTCGCCATTACCAACCACTGTTCTCGACTGTACGTCTGAATTGTTATTGACGCAAGTATCTTACGTTGTGGGCTATGTTTGAGGTATTCTGGATAGGTTAGCACGCGATATCCTGATATTTGGAACAGTGATGGGTTTAATTGTATCACGTAAGACAAGAAGAAACGGTGATAATATTCGGTATAACGAATCAATGTTCTGAACTGTAGGTCTGAATTATTATCGACTTATCTACTGTTGTGGACTAAGTTTAAGGTATTCTCGGTAGGTTAGCATGCAATGTCCTCATGTTTGAAACAGTGACGTGCTTCAAATAGTCACATGTACCATATAAAATAAAAAGCAGTGATAATAATCGCTTTATGAATCACTGTTCCTGACCTATCACTGATAAGTCTGACTTATTATCGAGATATTTCCTATTGTGAGCTGAGTTAGAGTGCGATTATTCTGTGTAAATTAAGATTCAGTACAGCGATGTTTGGAATAGTGATTAACTCAAAATCTAGCACAGTATAAATTATCATTTTTATACTTTTGTTTCAAAATTCAAATTCAGCGCTTTGCTCACTTGACTCCGTGATTTTTCTTCTAATATATTAATTAACGAATAATTAATCATAGTAGGATTTCATTACTAGTAGGAAATCATAGTCATTACTTTGTAATCCAAATCATGTTACTCGTGTCTGTGTTGACATATCCTTGTCAAAGTAAATTACAACGCAACAGGCTATGTATTATGTAGATAAAATAACGAAGAATCGAAGGAAACAATGGCAACGCAAGGAATTAAGAGACAGCAGGGATTCTGCTGGTAATTATTTAGGTCTAAATGGTACGCGTTGGAAAGTGACTTCGGCTGGAATTTAAGCGAGTGAATTTTATAGTACGTATGTTTTTGTTTCGTTCGAAATAAAATTTGAAACGTGTCTGGGCTTATGCATCGATGTGTTATGGGATATTACGCGACGTAAATATACGCGGAACGCTTTGTTAAAATTATTAGGGATGGAATTACTCGTGTTAAAGGTACTACGGAATTGGAAATGTACGGTATATTTTGTAAATGGCAATAAATATACACCGGGCTCCAATTGTGTATGAACGTATAATTTTACCGACGAACGAAACCCTGTCATTTTAATTTCCACACCGGCTCGAAATCTTGAAATAATAATCCGAAATGAAATAAAACAATTTCGTGAAAGTTATTTATATCCGCCGTTATCGAAACGCCAAAAATTCCGATTAATTCATTTCCTTGATCAATGATGCGACTCGTGCGGTCAATGATTTTAAACATCACGCGTTCACGATGAAAGAAAAATAATCAGAGAAGCGGGTATGCAACGGAAATATTACGAGTATGTTGAAGCAATGAAACACGTAATAATAATCGTGTAAAGCAAGAGACATAAAAGAATAGAAATCGATGAAACGTTGAATTATCATTTTGGAAAAATATAAATCGTTTACAAAGGTATTACAAAGTATTACGAAATTAAGCTCGATTATTTGCTTTTAAAAGCCATACAAGAGCACCGATAAAGCGATTACGATCCCATAGGTGAGCACGACGAGTGAGACAAATTAATTTCGCAAGATTATGCATGCAAAGCCACAGAGGGAATGAACGCACCCCACGTTCTTCCTCTACGTACTTGAATACTTGAAAATTCATTTTTCAAGTACAACTTGGAAAACAGGGCTCCCGACGAAATGAAATGAAATATTCGTTCCTTAATTTCAGCTTTTCAACCGGGGATTAATAGTCGCGATAATTTTTTAATTCCCCCAACTGCACTTGTATTCCTTCGAAAATATACGGAACGATATCCTGGCAACGTCCCATTGTCCTTTAAAAAATTTTCACAGACATATCGGTAAAGTTACAAAGTATAATTTAATTTTTTTCCAGATGAAATTGTTAGAAAGTATAATTTAATTTTTTTCGAGATGAAATTTCACGATTCTTTTTTGCTCTCTCACGTAAAATATTTCCCTGTATCATTTTATATATCACAAGGTTTATTAAATATTTATTTATTATCACGAGTATTCTACAGGAAAGTAGGATGAATAAAGGACAGAGAAGTGGAGAAATGATACAAAAGGAAAAGAAAGTGAAAAGTTGCAAATTGCAACGCCAGTATTGGAAATCGGACTGTTCGAAGGCAAATAAGTGCGAAACATTCGTTCAAATAAAAGCACTCGAGGCTTTATAACCACTCCCAGTTTGCAATGAATCTTCCTTCGAGCACTTATGGCTGTTGCCGACTTTATTGTCACGTGTTTCCCTAAATTCGAATGCGCGCGCATTCGGACCGCGTAAAAATGCCAGAAAATACATGGAGCGCGCAAAAATTGTTGATCCAAGCGTCGAGTACGCGAGCTAAGCACCAGAATAAACAAAAAGAGTTTACTGTACCGGGATCGAAAAACCGTTCGTTTACCGGTTGTAAAATGGAAACATTGCAGTTCATTACGGCCGATGTTTTACGTGTCTATCACCGACGTTTCCTTGGTAAAAACCACCTCGTGAAAAAGCTCCTCGATTAACGATACATCATTAGTGTCCGGAAACATTACAATGCTGCAATTTAAAAGAAAGGTTCAGAATTGTTCTAATTATGGTAAATAAATAAATTTTTTAGCAAAAATATAATCGTCGGAAATTCTGTAAGACAGGTCAACATTAGTGGCATCGAGATAAAATTTTTAGACGCTCCAGTTAGATAGGAGTTTTTGAGGATGCAAAATCGAGATACCGACGATGCAAAGGTGGATTTGGTTTTCTATTGAACGACTCAATCCTATTTTTAGCAGGTTTTTACGTTCGAATGGAATGAAAATAAGGGGGTAGCTATTGTCCGCGAAGCAGTCCGCTATATTCCACTCGGAAATGATAAAAACGGTGCAAGCTTCGGCAATTGGATAATCGCAATGTTTCATCGGTGTAAAAGGACTATACCTTCGACATCCTGCATTTTTTTCTTCGCCCGAATTCAAATAAGAGACTCGGAAATAAAAAGATTCGAATACTTAAAGTTTCGAGAATTCATGAACTAAAAATCTCCAAAACACAGAGATTCGAATCTTCTATACAAAATCGTTATATTTTTATCCCCATACCAGCAATGCAAATAAAAACACCGAAACAAAAAATCGGAAACACTGTGAATTTTCTTTGCAACACGATACCTCCAATATCCGTTACTTTTTTTCTTCGCCCGACTTCGAACAAAAAACTCGAAAATTAAAAAATTCGAATACTTAAAATTCCGAGAATTCATGAATTAAAAATCTCCGAAACACTGGGATTCAAATTTCCTATACGAAATCGTTAGATTTTTATCCCTATACAAGCAATGCATATAAAAACACCGAAACAAAAAATCGGAAACACTGTGAATTTTCTTTACAACACGATACCTCCAATATCCGTTACATTTTTCTTCGCCCGACTTCAAACAAAAGATTCGAAAATTAAAAAATTCGAATACTTAAAATTCCGAGAATTCTTAAATTAAAAATCTCCAAAACACAGAGATTCGACCCTCCTATACAAAATCGTTAGATTTATCGCTATACAAGCACTGCGAGTAAAAACGCCAAAACGAAAAATCAGAGACACTGTGACTTTCCTTGGCAAGCAAACACACACCGATTCGAAGTCTGGAAACAAACGCCTCTGACCTATTATGTTTCAGCGCACGTCACAGCGAGGAACAATCTCAGCTATTCACGTTTACGTGATCTTCCAAAAATATTCCCGAATATATCATTTCATATTTGCTTTTTGCCTGGGCTCGCATCGGCACCCACGCGAATGGGAATCTTCGGCGGGGCGTGTCACGCGATTTTCGTCGAACCGAGGGTTCGTCTTCTCGAAAGAATATCCGCGGGGTCTGCGAGTGATTTTCTTCTCGTTACCACACCGGATCCATCGATCGTGCCTTCCGAGAGGGATCTCTCGACGATCCTTGAACCGCGAGTGCGAATGTTTCCATGCAAATGCGTTTCGTTAATTTCGCGCTGAGGGTGTCAGTGAACGTGACGAGGGGTGAAAAGAGTCCGGTTAGGGATTCCAACGACGTCGTGACGATAAGAACACCCGGCTCGCTTCGATTTTCACGCCTTTCCCTTCGCATCACGCGCATCGCTCGCCTTTCCATTCCTATTTTTTCCCCGCGTGTCAATTTCGTTCAGAATTCTGTTTGCCTTCCGCTGCGTCCTCGTTATCTCTCCTGTTGCAGATTTTAAACTTCCCGAATTTTTGTTCCATCCGCATTCTTTCGTTCCGATTCCCGGTATAATGGCATTGATTCCTGTTTCGAAGAACGGTATTTAAAAGATTTTTCTCCTATTTCGTTTTTCCAAGAGGGATCGTTAGCCGGCATCGCGTTGTAGCTCGATTTTGCCTGCGTTTGTATTCCGTATCGAAATTCGCGATTGTAATAGCTCGATGTGACCCGTTTTGCAGTCGATCGGGAAAATATATTCCCTCTTCCTGTCGGTTTAACCGAGTTGTTATTCATATTTGCAACAGCGGAAGGAAACTTCAGAATCTTCAGAAGCACGACTTTCAGCTGTGAATGCACATTTCGCGAGTCGAATTACGTATGCGTACGCGACGAAAAGTTGCGACAAATGGAGAATTAAAATTGGTCGAATCCCCTTGAAATCTTTGCTGTCTCGGAAATTCGCAATTTCGCAAATGGCGTGAAGGATTTCGAAACGCGAAACGCGTGTAATTTCAAACACGGCGGAATGATTTTCGACGAAGTATAATTTCGTTTCGTTTATAATTCTTTCGTTTTTCCTTCATTTTTCTCTCGTGTTTTTTTCCTTCTGTTTTCGTCTCGCATGGATGCACATCGCGATCGGCTCGGCGTCAAAGGCGACGTTAAATATTTTCGAACGGAGCGCGGTCCTCGCTCGTAAAGAAGCAAAACGAGAGAAAACGCGGAAATTGAAGCCGTTTCGGGAAAATAGACATAGTTTCGAAAAGTTGTCGGAACCTGCAGCGATATTGCAAATTGGTGAAAAACGAGCAACGAGGAATTTGTTTCTTCGACCGTGTAGCCTGCCGGTGAAACGCTGATAAATTCGATTGGATCGGTGTATAGTTGGAAAGCGACGCGAAAATTATAACGCACGCGTACATCTTTCGTTTCTCTTCCCGTTAGCAAACAGCTGGATAACGTTTGCCAAAAATTGTCAAGCTTTCTGAAAGGGATTCTTTCCTTTGCAATACCGTTGCTCGAGTCCCTGGAAATTTTTTCGCTCATTTTTCACTCTCAAAGAATAGAGGGTAGGAGGTTTAAAGCTTTGGCGCTAGAAGATAAAGCCAGATCGCGTACATGTATATTAGACGAAAAATCTTCCATCTATCATCCTCAACTTCCTCTGATAGATTATCCTATCTGCTTCGAAATGCTTCGAATTTTCATATCGGGATAAAAAATTCAACGCGAACCTTACGACGCGTCCTGAAATGAACGTTCTTCTTCCACTTCTTCTTCAGCTATGTCCTAATCAAATAAGGCGATAGCAAATCGACGATAGTCTTCTTTAATTAAAATGATCCGAAATGAAAGAAGCGGATGAACTCTCCAATCGCGCATTCAAGGATCAATCCTGTGCTTATGAATAATTATAACGATATCGAAACAAAGGGGACACTATTTTCGACAAGTATATTATGGCACAGAAGAACGTACCCTCTTCGTTCTCGTAGTATGGAAACAAAGGAGTCAAAATGGACGGCGATAACGTTGACCCTGGTGATGGGAAAATCGTTCGCCATCTTCCTCGGAACGTTTGCTTTGATACACGCGAGGAAGGGGGCGAGGAATCGCGACTGTCATTCCCCGGAGCGTGGAAAATGCCGGTTCATTTTTTCCCAACACCGTCCGAAGGTCTTCAGCGACCGTTCTTTGATGTCCCGTGGTTTCGTCTTCCCGTGTTCGTTCACCTAACGAGCGGCTTTCCCCCTTCTTCCTCGCGCTGCGAGTCTTTGCCACCGGAAAGCCATCATGTAGGAGCATAATAAACTTTTCTTACCCTCGCGTACCCTCGTTTCCAGGCCCGCCGGACTATTTTCGGCGCTCCACTTTCTTTGTATCGCGGACGGAGAGGCGCGGACCGGCGTGTGGACGAAAAAGAAGGGAAAAGAAAGGTGGAAGAAAGGTGAAAAGTGGCCGGTGCTGGAAAGGGAGGATCGAGAGAGGGTTGACGCGCGAGAACGAAGCACGACGGTGGTCGCGGTGTAAATAGAGAGAGAGAGAGAGGGGGTGAAGAACGGGAGGACATGGGAAAGGGACGAGTGAAAGCAGACGGAAAGGGAAAGTGCGACGTTCCGAGGTAACATCTGCATTGATTTTTCGAGAAATACGCGAGACATTCCATCATCAATGGAAACGAGGAAGGAAATGGAAAGGGAACGAAAACGTGGACAAATTCAGAACGAAAGTCAGACTGTATTTCGCGGTTAATGAAATTTTGAAAATTAAAATAAGAAGGAAACGATGGAGGAAGATTCCTGCTCTAAAAGGGCCGTGCTTACGTGGCGTGCAACACGTACCTTCTCGCCTTTGTGTATTAATTTGAAAAAAAAAATTCATTTCGTCTACGGGTTCCTTAAAGAGCCGAGTTCTGTGTACGTCATGAATTCTATACCGGTTGCGCGCTAGCGAGAGAATATATTCTTCTCTGCGGGTTTCATAATTACGAGTAAGTCGAGGAAAAGTGTATCCCGAGGTTGGGGAGAAAAGAGGGTAAAAGGTGTGCGCGGAATTAAAATTGTAAAACGAGCGAAACTGCAGGAGCTGCGAGTAAAACGGGGAAACGTAAAGAGTTGCCAAATTATTGACAGTGCGAACGAGATTGAATACAAAACGGCGGGAAATAAAGGAGCCACGTAAAGGGGTACCGGTGAATTCTCAAATGAAATTGAGAATATTCGATAAAATTTCTACGCTTTAGGTCGCGATTTCTCGGAAATCGAGTTTGCAAATTTTCGGCGTGCTCGGCTAACATCGGGACGTTCAATATGGCTGCCGACGAAGCGCTTACTGGTACAATTTCGAACCCGATTTTCACCACAAAGAGTCTCGAATGAAAGAAATGTTATTTAACCGAACAATATCGGAGATCCACGATGTACAGGTAACCCTCCTATAACACGGTAGATAGGTTCCTAGAAAATGTCGCGTTGCGTGAAACCGTGTTGTATGAGACCCAGAGCCTATACAAAAAGGGGGATTGCGTTCCGAAAACTCATTAAAAACAAATTTTCTGTTTAGTTCTACATAAACGACTAATTTTTATTAAAAATATAAATGTGTTACAACACAGAACAAAACAAAAAAAGACAAAAATACTATTTTAATTCTACGCAACTTTAATTTAATAAATTTCTTCGTGCGTATGTTTAGCGACGCACGTACTTACATCACGCAGCTGTTTCATTTTCGACGCAAAATAAGACGATTGCTAGTTTTCCGACTGTATTTTTTCAAAAATTTCCGCGACTCAAACGGTTAAAACGGCAAGCTTCGTCGCGACTGAAAAAGTACAGTATTGCATAAAGTTTTTTCCAATTTTCTTATCGTGTTAGAGCGAAACCGTATTATAGAATGCCGTGTTGTAAGAAAGTTCTCGCAATTTATGAATCGTGTTACAGCGAAACCGTGTTATAGAATACCGTGTTGTAGGAGGGTTACCTGTATATCACCATAAAAATTATCCGAGTATCTTCGTCTACTAACATCGATTAAAATGGCAAATATTTCGCGCGTGTCGATTCAACGCGATTACATGAAACGAGGATGAGAGTTACGTTACCAGTGTCGCGTTAACTTGCAACCCGAACAACGATCTCCACTATCCCATCAAGCGAAGACACCGAAACTCAGCGGATGAGGGAGAGAGAAACGATCAGACGGGGAAAGAAGAGAAGAGAGAGAGGGGAAGACGCGGAGCAATTAAACGCGGCGTGGCAAAGGGAGAGCAAAGGTTGTACGAAAAAGAAGGAGGCGAACGAACGAGCGACTCGCGAGGGAGGGAACAACGGGGTTTGGCACTTCAATTATGTCGTTAAGTGCTGCAAGCCGCATTAATTTTCCGTCGTGCACGGACGCACGACTCGTCCGGTTCTCTCTCGCTCTTCGCAAATTGGATCACGCAAGTGGCGAGCTTTTGTGTACACGGAGAGGTAGAAACGGCGTGATTCGGGAAGGAAGCGAGGAGAGAAACGCGTGGTCGAGGTAGACACGTTCGGAAAGGAAGCGTATGGCCGACGGCGACGTTTCGTCTGCTATAAATCTCGGGCTTTCGCGAAAAGGGACGTGGAAGGTCCGGCCGGGGTCCCTAATCGGTTTCCAGGTACGTGCCGCGCGATCGATCCACGATTTCCACGGCGATAACGGTGATTGGATCGAGGTCTTTTAATTGGACGACCAGGGATCGTCGCGTTAGAGCACTCCGGTGTATTTCGGTAATTTTACCCGCGTCACGCTCGCTATCCACACTTGACATTGGCCGTGTTTTTGCACGGAAGCGACGCGCCTCGCTCGTGCGGCATTAATCGATCTTGATTCAATTTTTCCCGCCGCTGATGGACCGTCGATTGATCGCCGCGGGACCCTACCGGAAGTTCCGACATCCGCGTGGTATGTGTATAAAACAGTCAGAAGAGATTCAGGTTCGCGCTTCGCTTAAGTTTCGCGAAGTAGCCGAATTTTGGTTAAGAACGATCGATTCGGGGAGATATAACGTTATCTCGCTGTGTAATTTGCAGCGATGACATTGCAAATTTGTCGGTCTAACGTGGAGTTTGTTGAAAAATTTGGAAAACGTCGAGAGAAAGTAGTAGAGGGGAATAATAAACCGCGCGAGTAGTACGAGTCGACTAATGGTCAGACGAAGTGTAATTTTCTATCGTTTCTTGTTATAGAGACACTCGTGATATCGAATTTTGTTTTGAATAATGTCGAAAGATTGGTCGACTTTTTGAAAATTAATCGTGCTATCGATTACGTCACCTGTCGCAATGGTCGTAAGCGTAACACGAAAAGTTCATACACTCTGTCGTATATCTGAAATCTTTGCCTTTCTCGATCACAAAGTTAGAAACTCGGAAGAGGAAGTGGAATTGGGGTAGAAACTGTAGCAAATTTACTACGCACGATAACTATGTAAATTTTCCACGTATGAAAGAGAAACGACCTTTTTCAGGCAGACTTTCGAAAATTGCCGCGGAACATAGTTTGTGCCATTTCACGTATCCGAGTTTGCATTATTCAAACATGCGTGGGCAGACGGAGATCAGTTTCCTCTTCAGCGGCGATTTAAAACCTGAAAGTGGAACGCTTTGAGGCAACGTTCGTAACTTATGGATGGAAATTAGAAGCGGCCTCAAGCCGTGGGAAATTTTGACTCGTTAGCTGGACGAAAATTTTTTAATAGACGGCCCCCGATGCCCGTGCGCATTTCCAGCGTTCGTCTGAATTTTTCAAGAACCATCCCCACGGTCGTCCGGTTTCCGATATCTCTCGTTAGTTCGCGATAGTAATCCCTCTTCGACGTCGACTCGACGTGCAATTAATTGTTTTCCTTTTGTTTGCCGAGTCTTCGCGGAGGAACCAGACTAGAAATCAATTTTTCAAACCGTGAAATATTTCACCCGCGGCCATTATTTATTTAACGACTTTATTTATCGAAAAATAATTCTCCGCTTTTGGTAAGCTATTGTACATATTCTATTATATCTATTATTCGCGAAAATTCTGAAGCACAGAAATTCACAGCGAATTCTTAGAGAGAGAGAGAGCGAGATAATGAGAAACGTATTCGAACGTGTAATAAATTTTGAATAGATATTTTAATCTACGTATCTAACAGGGCGAGAAAAATGTAATAAAAATATTCTCGTAACTTTAGTCGCTAAGTATAAGTCCCTTTTTATCGACTATACGAAAACATTCAGAAGAGAAAATGGCCCCTTGGCAATTTTTGCTTGATATCTTATGTACCCGTTTTAGTTAGCAGAATCAATTTCGTATCTCTGATTGATACCATAACGTCGACTACAAATTGGTCAGTAAGATTAACCATCTTGATTCTTCTATAGAGCATCCGAATTAGGCCAGAGCTATTCGGGTCAATGAATTAGCCTCTCCAAGATCACGTCAAACTAAATTTCGCTTCATTCCACGAAGCGTAATAGTCTCCGGGTTATATTAGTCATCTACGAGAAACTATATGTTATTTCCTGTTATTCGCCTAAACGTGTAAATAGAACGAGCATGCTCCTAAAGCAGTGCTTATCATAACTGCAACGAACACGTTTATCATCAATAAATTTCCACTCTGTCCCTTTATCTTCGTAACAAACGGAACAAACGAATATCGACTGCCGATTGTTATCAATTTTACTAAACTACGGTGCACGTCGAGCTATAAAATGGGCAAACCCGGGAAAAATATCAAATAATTAGTTTATTTTTTTCCCCCGAAAAATAGAAACCTGCGTTTATCATGATTTTAGAGCCCACGGCTGAACGAACCTGTTAAATTCAGTTCTGTTTTTCCCATTCAGAGGAAAGACAATGGAGTTTAATAAACCGCGAACACGCCGCGGAATACAATTACGTTTCGAGTTTTGGAATAACAAAAAGCGCGATTGTTGGGAAACAAAATATTCGTGACGCGGGTGTTTTGCCGGCGAATCGGAAGAAACAGCGGTTGTTATGTCTTAATAACGATATATAAGGAACGAAACGTATATCTCGCATGTTCGGTTTCCTGCCGGAGTCTCTCAGTTTGTCTTGGACAAACTCTCTCTCCCCGAGACCCCGTCGTATTTTCTTTCAAAAACTCTCGCTCTCGAGTGCCTCGTACACACACTTCCCACAACCATTTACCCTTGCACCCGCAAATTCCCTCTCTCTCTCTCTCTCTCTCTCCGTCGCATCGTCTTCCTGTTTCCCTATCTCTTTCACCCGATGCAAGCATTCCTAGAGACATTCAGGCACGTCGACCCAAAACCTTGGACGGCCGTGCACCCTTCATTCACGCCATGATCTCGAGTTGCCAGTTCAAACATCCGGTGCTTTAGAAAGATCAAGCTTTGGAAAGTCGCTGAGGCAATCAGACTTCGGAGCTTGAAATTCGCTTTGCAAAAATTAGCCTCGTGGTTATTCCGGGTTGACAGGGGACGTTGTGGATCGGATAATGACACGTTGGTCGACGCTGTTGTACGTATCCGTGACACCGCGGTGGTTATAGCTCATCGATAACCGCAATTTTGAAATTACCACGGTACAAGCGTTTATGCGGAACGGACGATATTCTGGGGATATTTATACGTAAACGGACGGAAACAGGGAATGCAACGAATGTTTCGAGGCGCGCGAGAAGTTTGACCGCTCGTAGAACGAAAGCTGTATTTCGCGGGAAGGTAGAAGGGAGTGAATGAAACTGTTTTTCCGCGATGAAAGCGGGAACGAGATTTCGCGAACGGAGAAACTCGCGGAATGGAATCCAGCGTCGTTTCGTTATTTGCATAGAAAGAAAAATCGTGGATGGCGCGGCGCCATTTTTGCCGTAGCGCCGACGAAGGAGGTTGAAAAACGACGAAGGGAAAGAGTGGTCGGTTAGGAATTCCCGAGAGTCTAATCACCGCTTAGCAGGAACTTAGTGGCAAGTCAAAGCCGGTCTCAGAACTCGAATTAGCAAGGGGGATAATTAAGGCCCGGCTGAAAAGAATTATCGTCTCGAAATAGCGCAAAGACTCGAAGACGGATCGAAGTTGCCACGGGTCAAAGGTTTTCATTTCCGGTTTAATGCCGGCCGACGTTCGATGATTAAAGCGACCTTTCGAATATTCGCTGACTGCTTGATAGTCAGGGACCAAGCATTTTCATCGTCTCTACCCCCTTGCTATTTTTCACTCCGATCGTCTCGAGTATTACTACTGATTGCACAAAAGAAGACATCGCTGAAGCATTCCTGCTATTTTTGTTCTCGGAAACTTCTGTCCAAAGAAAACTGTCGATAAGAACTAAGTTTCAACTTTACCGTTTGGCAAAATATCGAGAAAATTCTTAATCGTGAAATAATAACTCGTAGATGACACATCTCTTCCTTCTTTACTAATTTTTTTAAATTAAGAAAACAAAAGAATTAAATTGTGGAATGAAATAAAATTTCAAGAAATTGACTGGAATAGTATCGAGATTCTTTTGAAACGACGTATCTAACTATGCGGAAGCACGAGATTAGGGGAAGAATCCTTGGAATTTTTGTACTCGTGTGTGTGACTCACTGACAGGGAAAACGGAAAAAGCCGGAAAGTATTATAACCCGAAAGCTCGATCGCATAACGACGAATTCGCGCGCAATTTATCAGCGTAATGACTTAACTTATCAGCCGGTCGGTGGCACCGTCTGAAATGCAATTTATTACACGACCCGTCCCCCGAAACTTTTATGCAACCGATGCGAAACACGTGGAACGGTGGAACTGAAATGCGCATTCACCGACCAGAGGCACGGAAGCAACGCGAGAAAATAAAAGCACCGGAAGCTGTGCGTGGTCGAGTTTATGCCGGAGCAAGAGTTTCCTTCAAGTCTGGCGTTTTCATGGTCGCGGACTCTTTCTCTCCCCTTTTTAAATTTTACATCGTCAATTTCTTTCCCCACCCATCCCGTCCTCGGTCTCTCGCGTTTCGTTTTTCCACGGTAATTAGCCTCGGAAAATGTATTTTTATGCAAGGAGATTGTATTCTCGAGTAAATTGCGAGTACCGAGCACGAAAATGAGATAAGAGGACCGGAAACAGGTTTACTGGGAGCAAAATAAATGTTGCTTTTGGATACGCGTGATTTTCCCACTGCTCTTCGCGTACGAGGGTTAACGCGTTTTATAATCAGACTGATTACACATAATTTTTCTAGGATTTTGCACTCATCGAAAGAATAAATCAGTGTTAGATTCAATAGACAACGAATCTTGATATATTTTGTACATTGATATTTTCAAAAATATTAAAATATTCTACTTGATGTTACAGACCTTTCTTCGTTGGCTCTAGAAAACTTTATTCACTGCAATTTGCTTCTATACTTAGGAATAGAATTCCTCGCCAAAGAAAGGTAAAAAAAAACAAAAAAAAATGGAAAAGAGAGAAAAATAGGAGAGGAAATTCATCGGTACTGAATCCATTTCTTCCACTTTTACGATCGTCCGAAACTGAACGCGCGAAGGAAATACTTCTTCGTCAGATTTGAAACTACCTAGCGCCCCTTCTCTTTCTTTTCCTACGACCCTTTTTGCTACGGCTTTTCTACCTTTATATATATCGTGGCAGCGCAAACATGACCCTGGAAACAAGGTTCTACTTTCCTACAGAAATCGTAAAAAAAAAAATATATATATCTGGAATCTGAAAATTTTAGAGACCTATTGTTCTCACAGAATCGCGCTACTTCCAATGACGTCGACGCGCCATTTCGACGCTGTTATTTTTATTGTATCTATGATTACCGAACTGCATTGTTGCTCATAAAACATTCTCATAATCATTCCCTGGAATAGGAATCTTTAAAGTTTCAAATTGATCGCAAATATCCGATATTTAATACTAATATTTAATACTAATAATAATTTGGCATCGTTTTCCAAAGAATTATTAAAAATACATTTGAAAAAGGACGCCAATTACCAATTCTAATTACCTAATTGACAGTCATCTATATAAAAAATACTCTTGTCTAACATAAAGCAAAAGATATTCACGCTACGTCGGTCTTTTATTACAAAGAACGGAAAGAAATTATAAATAAATACGAAGAATAACACGAAGGAAGTAAAAGAATTAGAGACTACGAAGGGAAATGTTAGTCCAACGACGATTTGAAAATCGACCAATACTAGAAAAAAGAAAAAATATATAGACATACATATATGAAAAAAATATACACGTAATATATAATATATATTTATATAGATCACTGACCCTTGACCGCTGGACACCCTCTTTGCACCACCATTCCCACTGGAAGATCCGTTCGGTCCAAGGAGATACCTGCAAAAAAGTTTTCCGATCGTGTGACCTTTATATAACCAGAGATCGAATTTTACCCGAAAATTTTCCAACAAATAATTACTCTCCAACCGTAACAGCTAACAATTTCTTAATTTTTCACACTCCTTTTATAAATCCACGCTCCGAGTACATTGTTATTAACTATAAATTTAATAATTTATAAATTGTTTGCAAATCGTTACTACAATTACTCCGTCATAACACACCATTTCTAATTTCTTGTTAATTCCATAGCGTAATTGTAAAATAATCATAAAAAAACTTCTTCACGGCTACGAATTCGAGCCTCTAAGTAGTAACAGTCAATAAAATCCGCGCACGACTTATCCAGCGAATTAAAAGCTCGACACTTCGCTGCAACAGGATGTTTCCTAAAAAAAAAACCGAAGGTCCTCGAGTTCGCGACTCGTTGATCCAATTCCTCTAACCCCTGCGCAAAAAAACCACTCGCTGTACCAACACCTCGCTCCGTAACCATCGGCGTACTCCGATTACTTACTTTCCACGCGCTTTTATTCGCGCGAAGAGCAGCTAGAAGCAGCGAAGGCGTCTTCAATCATCCGTTCGAAACGTCGCGAGCGTAACGGAGACGAATGGTGGACACGCGAGGAAGACAAAGGAGATTTTCGACGGTGGGAAAAACGGGGAAAAGCGAGAGGCAAAGTAGCTAGGGTTCGAGGATTCCGGCGGTCCAAGCAAATTTCCATGCCTCCCTGGCCATTGTTCGCCGCCTTAGCCGAACGCCTTTCGGCGTTATTCAGCCCCGCTGTGCCGGCTTTTCTTCCCTTTTCCCCGTTTCACGGCCTCCTTCCGCGCGACAGGCCGAATATTAAGGGTGATAAGGAGGCCTCACTTCCTTTTCAACCGGAGTCCCCGGGTTTTTGCCATTTCTAGCCTGATACACACGATCCCTCCTAGAATAGACGTCGCTGAAATAATAGTTCGACAGGATTCCACAGCTGTCCGGCCTTTTTCGAATTTCGCGGGGTTGTAGATCTGGAGTAGTCGAGTCGGAGAAAGATCGTGGAGGACGACTGGCGAGAAATTAATCGCGATGGATCCCATAGAGACTAACAGTATCGATAAACACTATCGATAACTCGATAATTCGAAATACCAAACGCGACTTTCCATAGGTTTAAACGAGTCTACGTTACGGAAATTTCAATATATAGTACAAAACTAATTTTAAATTACGATAAAGCGTGTAACACTTCGTTCCTTCAATAGGTTCTAATTTTTATTATAACATTTCCACGAGAAAATAATTTTATCACGATATAACGTTTCCTTTTTTACTTAAACGTCTCTCTACGTCAGAAATTTAAATCTAGTCTGACTAATATTACAAAAAGGTATCTCAAAATATTTCAATCGTTCGTTTATCTCATACATAACGTTGTTTCTTCGCTCCTTCATCGATCACTGACTTTGTTGGCCTGGATCAGAGGAAGAAGAGCGAGAAGATGGCGATCGGCTCAGGGAGGAAGGACAATGCAGAGGCTGGAAAGGATACGTCCTATTCGATACTCGATCGAGAGGTTTCTTTGCCGGTCCTCGCGTTGACTGACATGGAATTAGCTTCTCCGGGAGAGGATCGAGTTTGTTGGGTAAAGAGGTAATCGCAGGCGCTACAGTGGACGCTTGCTTCTGTGGTTTTGGTAGGTACTCCGTGGGGATTCTTGTTAAAGGATAGCGGAGAGGTGTACCGAGTTACTGCTGGGATTTTTCGGGCTGTCTTTTGCGAGCCGTGCCACGTCGGATGATCGAAAAACTGTTTCGCCCGATTTCAATTTGCGTTGTTTCCGTTTTTCATCAACTTCCAATCTTCGCTCGTACCGGTCCCCGAAATATACTTCGTCGAATGGGTTTCGGGATTCGGTAAACCAATTTCTAAGTTAATATAATATATGCAATTTAGCCGACATCGCGATGAAAAATCACCCGCCGGGGAACGATCGTACGTATCAATTAATTAAATTACTACGTCGATGTACTTCCCTTGATACTGAAATTTATCGAAATTCTACTTCGCGTATCACAAGCAATACACAATTAATTTCATACGCGAGAAAATTGAATAACTCGCGCTGTATATCAAACGCATCAACATGATGCAAGGATAACCATAATCGCTTTTACATCCCGCAGTAAATATAACACCCCACGATGTGACACGGTGAAACAAATTTCCTTCGTTACCCTTCATTTTTCCTAAAAACACTGTAACAGAAACGCTGACAAAAAGTAATTTCATGAAAGCTTGGTCTGGCAAAAATTCTTTTACCAATAGTTAAATAGAACTATGGAGTAAGATATAGTACCTTTTATTTAAAAATTTGACCATTTTTAACATCGCTACACGACTTTGAAGAAGTCGAGTTTAATTAAATTCGATTACTCTCTTGCAAATGAAACACTATTATTTCCAAAATTAATCATTTTTATTAACAAAATCGACACGGAAAAACTCGGAAACGACAGAAGTGACCCTTAAAAAAATTGATAAAATCCAGAAATAAGATATACACACGCGATATGAGCTGAAAAACGTTGTTCGCGGCATTTGGTCGCATCGGCGCGACCGCGCGACGTATCGCTGCGATATTACAATTGGAATTTCCAAGGAGAATCATCGGAAATGTCGGCTAAAATTCGATCGCGTAGGAATAGTTGGGATTGGGATTGCTGGAGCAGATCCGCGATTTCTCGGTCCGTATGGTGGCGGTTCGCGGATCGGGGAAAATCACCCCACGTCGATTCGTTCGTTGGAGCGTGAACGCCGCGGCAGACGCGGGGCTCAGCCGAGCAGAAGAGCAAGATAAGTCGTTCGTCTTTTCACTCGTCTCATCCGGGTCCCTGGGGTGAGCCCTGGGAACCACTCCCCTAAGTAACGCGGTTCGGTCAGAGACCGGAGTAAACAGGAAATGAGACGTGGTTCTCCTCTCTTTGTGCCATCTTCGCCGGAATTTCCACGGTAATACGTTTTTAAACCCGATGGCAAGCGTTATGGGGCGGACCTTCGTCGCGTAATTAGATTAACCCTTAGTTTATCGCCAGGACTCGACGAGCATTTGATAATCCGACGGTCTGTTGCGGTCTATGAACGCGGCCGCGCGATCTACGTGTTAGAAATTCCGAGCGGATCACGAGCACGAATAAATATAGCAATGGCTCTGGAGCTGCTTGACGTGCAGGTACCACTAGTTGAATATTCCACGATGAATCGAATTATACGTATTCAAATTTTTGGATTACACAGAACGTAGTGGTACCGCGACTGGATCGCTTATTGGCAACACGCGTGAGACTCGCGCATTCGATTTTATTTATATATTCTTCCTCTTCCTGCGTTTTAATTTCGCGTATACTTTCCTACCCGCGTTGCATTAAACTATACGCGGGAAATATTTCATTCTAAACCGAGAGATATCCCGTGACGTGGCGGAGCAACAACGTAGAACGAAATGAACGTTTCTATTATTCATATTCGCCAGAATTAATATTATTCAACGTCCAGGCGTGACGCGGGATATGTGGAATACGAGTTACTCTCGGCGTTGAATTCCTAAGTTATACAGATTCTATTAGCGTGGTTGCCGCGGAAAAAAAGAAGCCGAGGTCTGGTCCTTTTTCGCGGCCGTTAAAGCCGTTCGAACGTATCTCCTCGGGGTCTTTCTTGTTAGACCAGGCCCGTAGGATCTTCCAGGGATCGATAGATCGAAGATAAGGGGCCCCGGCGTTCTATTCATATTCCCGCGAGATAAGGTCGGCCTGCAAACTTGTAAGTTTCCGGGAATGACAGGAGAAAATGAGCGATGATTGCTCTCGTTAGAGCGCAATCGGCCGTGAGAAAAAGCGGCTAAAGACTTCCTTTTCGCCGGTGAAATTCGTGCCAGCCAGCTAGCGGCCGAGAAATAACAACCTTAGCTAACTTGTGCTCGAGTTTACTTTATGGACGTTCACAACGGAGTTTTGTCCCCGGTCCACGGTTAAAAACCTTCCTCGAGACCTGCTAACGCGTTGCTTTCCGACATTCTGTACACGGAATGCTATCGTGTTTGCTGTCGACTGCAACCTCGTTTCAACGGCTTTTATTTGACGAGGTTTCATTACGTTTCAGGTACGCAGTGTTTGTGACCGGAAATTAGAAGGATAATCAAGAATTTCTGAAGCCCTTGCCTGCTTCGAAGTTTTCATACTCCGAGGTGTACCTATTCCATTCTAAAATACATCTTAATTAAATCCAATTCGAACGAGCATAAATATCGAGATGATACATCGTTTTTATAAAATATACGCAACGAAATATAAAATTAAGAATTTCTACCAGTGGTTGGATCGTTATAAAAAATATTATCGAAGTGGACGATATAGATAAAACTCGATACGAATTCAAACCTTTTAATATCACCTTTCTGTGAAATATAAAATTCAGAATATAAGAGAAACACGTTACTGCGTGGAGATAGAATATTCTACGAATTATTGAATCGAAAATACAACGAATTTCCAATTTACATTCGCAATTTCTTATTTATCCTTCACGCGACATCGAACCTTATCTCGATCAAAGCTTCGTCGCGAACTATCCTAAATAGCATCGATGAAAAGAGAAAAAAAGAAGAAAATAGAGAAGAAAGCTTGGCGATGCAGCCGACGACCACCCAATTCATTCCGCGGTTCCTGCTCGAGCGGGAATTTTAATTTCGCGAAATTTGCATGGTAAGCGACTTAACTGTTTTTCGCTAACGATCATCAGATTAAATTTAACCGAGTAATATCGTTACACGCGGACGTTAATTGCCGGCATTAATTCGGCGATATTCCCGCCGGTTTATACGATGGAGGCTGATCCGAAAACCGATCCACGTAACGCCGGTAAATCAGCGTGCACGGCTGGCACGTTGAAAGATCGATCAAGTCGAGCGCACGATCCTGCTTCTTTCGCTGCTTCATCGCCGGGGATATAAACCCCCCCTCCCCTTGGAAACGGAGTTAATTCTGGAAATTTCGGGCCCGAGCCAGAGGTGTGACCCACTTGCAAGTTCGCTCGACGCTTCCTCCGCATCTGTGCGAGAGGTCATAATAATTCGGCGAGAGACCCGCGACAGACGAGACCACGGAGCCAGTCAATCGATACGATCGCTTTTCCAAAATTTATCCTACCCCCCTTTTCATCCGACTCACCTGTCCTCGGCTATATTACACTTTGATACGCTAATGAAAATAATTAATCACGGTTTGTCGACACGCGCCAACTCGATACGAACTCGAGAAAGTATCTCCCGGCAAGGAATTTTCTTGCTCGCTTCGAAATTGTTCACTTGGAAATAGACACGCGAATATATCGGAAGGAATGGAAAATAAAGGGAGAATCGCTATGCAGTCGATACTTTTGGGATTTCTTTTTGCGGAGGTTGTATCGGTGGGAAAAAATGATCGGGAGAAAATATTCATGGAAATATTGATTGGCAACGAGGTTTAAAACTTGCTTTATGAAACGAGAAGTATGCAAATACCGTGTAAAAGGAGACCCAGGTGTAATATTCTTTGAAGAGAATTTCCTGTATATTCGGGACGAGAGTCGATAAGGAAGAGGCAGGGATGGCTCCCGAGCCCGAGGAAGTCTCGAGTTTCGAGGAATCCAAGTGTTTTATTTTCCCGGTCATTTGAATTCCCACGGGTAAATCAGGGGGAATGTAATATCGACGAATGAGGAGAAGATGTCTCGTCAGGGAAGGTCAGTGCTGTTCTTCGGGACAGAATTTTATGCACGTTCGGCACTATGGCCGATAGGAAAGAAGATTAAATGTGTAGGATGTTCTTTCTCTTCCGAGACCAGGAAACTTTCGTCTTTCGTAAATTCGAAACTTTGCATTTTCCCTGCGATTTACAGTCCGCGAAATAGATCAGAAGAAACGTGAAATTGATGAATAAGGAGAAAGAATGTATCTTGTCACTTCGGCGAAGAATATTCTTGGGAAAAGAATTTTCTGCATGTTTGGCGTTACAAACAGGATACCTTAAGCAATAAATCGAGTCAGATATTTTTCTATATCTACGTTGTTATTTTTTTACGAACTTTTTTGAAATTTCTTCGTGATTTTAGTTTTTAAAGTGAAAATATTTGAATGTAACCCAAGAAATAAGCTGTTTTATAACTGCGAGGAGCTTATATTCGTAAGGTGAACAACCTCTCTTTTCTGTTGATGTTGCGGATGATTGTCTAGGTTTAAAGAGATCGCGTATGGTGGGCTACAGCTGGAGTTGTTCATTACTGCGAATGTCTACTGTGCCCAATTACAGCGGGTTCACGAAGCACTTGCGAGAAAATAGCCAGCGTTGGTGGACCGCAAAGACATTCTGTTCCTCTAAGATAATGCAAGGCCGGGCCGTACGTGTGACCCGTGAGAAGATTCAGACTTTTCTTTTTAAAAACCTTTTAGAAGTGGAGTTACATCAGAAATTGCTTCGAAATGGACGGTAATTTTCTTCGCTTCTTCACCGAGCACACGGTATTCTCGAAATTCCTACGTTAAGCTCGGCCAACAACTTAGAAATGGGTAAACAAGCTTTTCTTCTTCTCTTTTCAGGAGGAAATTTATTTCCTCGGATGCTGGGAAGGTGAATTTCAACGGATCAAAATTCATTTAAAATCAAATTTTCGAAATTTGAATTTTAAAATGCATATGGTTTCGATTCTGATAATTAAAAATAAAATTATATTCAATTATCGTATGGAAAGACGATAATTGTCATTTTTTTAATTTTCTTCCACTCTAGAGGTTTCGATTTTTATGGAATTTAGTTGGGTTCATGTTGGAGTAGTTAATATTCGTTTAATACGAGACAAAAGTGATCATCCTAGATTTTAACGACATCGATATTGTTAATGAGTATCTTTGTGCACTTTAGTGGAACTAACTAACAATGCATGTTCGGTATCATTAGCAGACACATGTTACAGGCCATAGTAGTGGCATAATTATCCGGTGATTAATCATTTCGATCGATATATTACGAAGTAACGTGTAATATAACGCGTGTCTACGAGCGATAGTGGAAAAATGTAGAGTGCAGGAAGGAGAAAAAGAGATGTACGAAAGGAGCTAGTAATTATCATCGAAAATTGGGAGAAAGTGGGAAAAAGTGGAAGAAAGGAGGTGCGAAAGGGGAGAAAAAGGATCGGTTAATGAGTCGTTAGGCAGAGGACCCTTTTGGAAGGATTGAAGAAAAGTGATAATTAATCGAGGATTTGCATTCCTTTGTGCCTCGCATTCGCTTTAATTAAACGCAAACTACCTAACGTAATTAGACAAAGAAAATTCATTAACTGCCTCGGAGAAAAAATTGCCAGCGATGACGTTCGTTTGAATTTTTGCAAAAGTTTGGCGAATTTTATCGAATAAAGCTCGATACTTTACAAAGCGGCACGTTACGGAGCAAGAAGTTATTTTCTCGTTCATTTATTCGCGATTATAACTTCCCTTAATTAACCCGGCCGAATGAAAACCAATATTAACTTTATCTTCCGAGTATAAAAATTAACGAAAAGGACTGAACGAAATTTCTTTCGGCAGGAAATTACAACATTTCAATTTTACCGTGCTTTCGGGCGTGACACCTCTTCGAACAATTGTAAATTTATAAGCGTCAAAAGCAGCTACGCGTTTTAAAAAATTGTAAAAATGAAATGTCACGACCGAGTCAGGCACTGTTAAGCAATGGTAAACAAATTTTGTTATTACGAAGAGAGACTTTTTTTTTAATTAATATGTCGCATAATTCGTATATTTGTTAAATGACGCAACAAAAAAGTGGAACTATAGCGAAATAAATGATTATAAATGTAATTACACGCTTTTATCAGTCTTGTAGCAATTATCCTATAATTTAATTAATCTCTGGCTAAATTGTTCTAAGTTTTTAAGAATCGAAGTATGTTTTTTAAGAAAAATCGAAATTTTCTTTTAAATTCGAGAATAGATACGATCTTGACTAGGGGAGTAGACGAGAAAAATCTATAAATTTGCTTAAATTAACCTGTTAATCTGCAAAAAAGAGATAAAGATATGTACAGAAGATTGCCATTAAAGAGAATTCGATAAAACCGGAATGACTTCCATATCTCAAACGGATCTAAAAATCACATTTATTTTCGATTCTCTTTTTAAATATATCTACCGAAATATTCCCTGAATAAAAATCGAGTACACGAAAAATCTATGTCCTTGAATAATTAACGTGGAATAATTTAATAATAACGAATTTGAATAAGTTAATAGAGTTTAAAATTACTCGTTCCTTTTACGCTTTATCCCTCGTTGATACCTATACATATAATCCCTTCATTGATTCGCTGAATCTGGGAAATATATCGTCTTACAGACGTCTGCAAAGCCAGACCATATCGTGTAATATGCTCCTCTGAAAAGAGCTAAATTCGACGAGAAAAAAAATTGCAATTTTTCATAAGAAATTACAAAAAGAAAAAAAAAAACTGAAATAAAGAAAAGACCTAAACCTGCGAACCAAAAATTGAATACATTTATTCAGTCTTCTTATTTGCCTCATTTACATTTTCATCCCTTCAAGAGCATCATTAAGAAAGCACCAAGTTCTTCTGCTTGTTTCGCCAAAAACAAAGATGCAGAATCTACCTGCATCAGCGAAATTCAAGATTCTCGGATTCTTAAAATATCCCAGAAATTTTATTTCTTAATTTACAAGCTATAATACAATCGTCGAACATACTATTTAACGACATATAAAACTAAGAATATAAATGTAGGAATTTCTGGGTGGTTCACGGAAAAGAAAATTTTTAAATAACAAAAACGGTTTGTTTAAATAATAACTAAACACGTAATTACGGAATATTGCTCTAAAACTAAACTCTTACTGCCTTAACACTAAAAGTACAAAGTGGTCAGAGTGACTCTTTTCAAATATTTTATTTTTACAATTTCTGAGAACGTACAAACTGCTTTTGACAAAATTTTTGCCGACATTGATTCAGATCGAAACACAATTGTTCGTAGTTCAATTTCCTCGTACCACTACAATTATCTTCATTCGTGAAAAATATATTTAGATACACGTTATAGGTCGGTAGTTTAAGCGTTAAAACTGTTTAAGAACTAACTAGTCTTCCGATTTAGACATTTCATTCTATCCTCTTTCATACAAAGACTTTTCTTCAGGACGCATCTCTAAACTTTCATTATTTTCTAGCATTCGTTACTATCATAAACTACCTACATTCGTCCTGTGTCCCAACTACTCTTCACATTCATTCATCAACATCACGAACAAACATCGCTGTAAGCCTGCCAAGCTGCGAAACTTCTAAAATAAATACCTGTGCCCTAAGATCGCCATTTTTCTTATCTCGCGGGAACAAGAACAAACGCGATAACGCAGCGTCACGTCGTAAAGCACCTTCCTTGCCCTAAACACTTGCCACGAAATTACCATTACCCTTAATCGACGGAAACAAAAACGAACTCACGGCAACGAGCATCGACCACGAAATCCACTCGAAGCCCGATCTCCGAACTACTGCTAATTCGGAAAATCATTTCGTTTTTCTTTGGTGAAAATGAAACACGATATTTCTACGGTGACGTTTCACGTGATCATGACCGGTCAAA
>NW_027469930.1:0-52649 GCF_051020765.1 Lasioglossum baleicum | reverse complement strand
TTATGCGTTATGCGTTATGCGTTATGCGTTATGCGTTATGCGTTATGCGTTATGCGTTATGCGTTATGCGTTATGCGTTATGCGTTATGCGTTACGCGTTATGCGTTATGCGTTATGCGTTATCCGTTATGCGTTATGCGTTATGCGTTATGCGTTATGCGTTATGCGTTATGCGTTATGCGTTATGCGTTATGCGTTATGCGTTATGCGTTATGCGTTATGCGTTATGAGTTTTGCGTTTTGCGTTATGCGTTATGCGTTATGCGTTATGCGTTATGCGTTATGCTTATGCCATATGCGTTATGCGTTATGCGTTATGCGTTATGCGTTATGCGTTATGCGTTATGCGTTATGCGTTATGCGTTATGCGTTATGCGTTATGCGTTATGCGTTATGCGTTATGCGTTATGCGTTATGCGTTATGCGTTATGCGTTATGCGTTATGCGTTATGCGTTATGCTTTATGCGTTATGCGTTATGCGTTATGCGTTATGCTTTAGGCGTTATGCGTAATGCGTTATGCGTTATGCGTTATGCGTTATGCGTTATGCGTTATGCGTTATGCGTTATGCGTTATGCGTTATGCGTTATGCGTTATGCGTTATGCGTTATGCGTTATGCGTTATGCGTTATGCGTTATGCGTTATGCGTTATGCGTTATGCGTTATGCGTTATGCGTTATGCGTTATGCGTTATGCGTTATGCGTTATGCGTTATGCGTTATGCGTTATGCGTTATGCGTTATGCGTTATGCGTTATGCGTTATGCGTTATGCGTTATGCGTTATGCGTTATGCGTTATGCGTTATGCGTTATGCGTTATGCGTTATGCGTTATGCGTTATGCGTTATGCGTTATGCGTTATGCGTTATGCGTTATGCGTTATGCGTTATGCGTTATGCGTTATGCGTTATGCGTTATGCGTTATGCGTTATGCGTTATGCGTTATGCGTTATGCGTTATGCGTTATGCGTTATGCGTTATGCGTTATGCGTTATGCGTTATGCGTTATGCGTTATGCGTTATGCGTTATGCGTTATGCGTTATGCGTTATGCGTTATGCGTTATCCGTTATGCGTTATGCGTTATGACTTTTGCATTATGCGTTATGCGTTATGCGTTATGCGTTATAGGCTATGCGTTATGCCTTATGGTTTAAACGTTATGCGTTGTGCGTTATCCGTTATGCGTTATGCGTTATGCGTTATGAGTTTTGCGTTACGCGTATGCGTTATGAGTTTTGCGTTACGCGTTATGCGTTATGCGTTATGCGTTATGCGTTATGCGTTATGCTTATGCCTTATGCGTTATGCGTTATGCGTTATGCGTTATGCGTTATGCGTTATGCGTTATGCGTTATGCGTTATGCGTTATGCGTTATGCGTTATGCGTTATGCGTTATGCGTTATGCGTTATGCGTTATGCGTTATGCGTTATGCGTTATGCGTTATGCGTTATGCGTTATGCGTTATGCGTTATGCGTTATGCGTTATGCGTTATCCGTTATGCGTTATGCGTTATGACTTTTGCATTATGCGTTATGCGTTATGCGTTATGCGTCATGGGCTATGCGTTATGCCTTATGGTTTAAACGTTATGCGTTGTGCGTTATGCGTTATGCGTTATGCGTTATGAGTTTTGCGTTACGCGTTATGCGTTATGCGTTATGCGTTATGCGTTATGCGTTATGCGTTATGCGTTATGCGTTATGCGTTATGCGTTATGCGTTATGCGTTATGCGTTATGCGTTATGCGTTATGCGTTATGCGTTATGCGTTATGCGTTATGCGTTATGCGTTATGCGTTATGCGTTATGCGTTATGCGTTATGCGTTATGACTTTTGCATTATGCGTTATGCCATATGCGTTATGCGTTATGCGTTATGCGTTATGCGTTATGCGTTATGCGTTATGAGTCTTGCGTTACGCGTTATGCGTTATGCGTTATGCGTTATGCGTTATGCGTTATGCGTTATGCTTATGCCTTTTGCGTTATGCGTTATGCGTTATGCGTTATGCGTTATTCGTTATGCGTTATGCGTTATGCGTTATGCGTTATGCGTTATGCGTTATGCGTTATGCGTTATGCGTTATGCGTTATGCGTTATGCGTTATGCGTTATGCGTTATGCGTTATGCGTTATGCGTTATGCTTTATGCGTTATGCGTTATGCGTTATGCGTTATGCTTTAGGCGTTATGCGTAATGCGTTATGCGTTATGCGTTATGCGTTATGCGTTATGCGTTATGCGTTATGCGTTATGCGTTATGCGTTATGCGTTATGCGTTATGCGTTATGCGTTATGCGTTATGCGTTATGCGTTATGCGTTATGCGTTATGCGTTATGCGTTATGCGTTATGCGTTATGCGTTATGCGTTATGCGTTATGCGTTATGCGTTATGCGTTATGCGTTATGCGTTATGCGTTATGCGTTATGCGTTATGCGTTATGCGTTATGCGTTATGCGTTATGCGTTATGCGTTATGCGTTATGCGTTATGCGTTATGCGTTATGCGTTATGCGTTATGCGTTATGCGTTATCCGTTATGCGTTATGCGTTATGCGTTATGCGTTATGCGTTATGCGTTATGCGTTATGCGTTATGCGTTATGCGTTATGCGTTATGCGTTATGAGTTTTGCGTTTTGCGTTATGCGTTATGCGTTATGCGTTATGCGTTATGCGTTATGCTTATGCCATATGCGTTATGCGTTATGCGTTATGCGTTATGCGTTATGCGTTATGCGTTATGCGTTATGCGTTATGCGTTATGCGTTATGCGTTATGCGTTATGCGTTATGCGTTATGCGTTATGCGTTATGCGTTATGCGTTATGCGTTATGCGTTATGCGTTATGCTTTATGCGTTATGCGTTATGCGTTATGCGTTATGCTTTAGGCGTTATGCGTAATGCGTTATGCGTTATGCGTTATGCGTTATGCGTTATGCGTTATGCGTTATGCGTTATGCGTTATGCGTTATGCGTTATGCGTTATGCGTTATGCGTTATGCGTTATGCGTTATGCGTTATGCGTTATGCGTTATGCGTTATGCGTTATGCGTTATGCGTTATGCGTTATGCGTTATGCGTTATGCGTTATGCGTTATGCGTTATGCGTTATGCGTTATGCGTTATGCGTTATGCGTTATGCGTTATGCGTTATGCGTTATGCGTTATGCGTTATGCGTTATGCGTTATGCGTTATGCGTTATGCGTTATGAGTTTTGCGTTACGCGTTATGCGTTATGAGTTTTGCGTTACGCGTTATGCGTTATGCGTTATGCGTTATGCGTTATGCGTTATGCTTATGCCTTTTGCGTTATGCGTTATGCGTTATGCGTTATGCGTAATGCGTTATGCGTTATGCGTTATGCGTTATGCGTTATGCGTTATGCGTTATGCGTTATGCGTTATGCGTTGTGCGTCATGCGTTATGCGTTATGCGTTATGCGTTATGCGTTATGCGTTATGCGTTATGCGTTATGCGTTATGCGTTATGCGTTATGCGTTATGCGTTATGCGTTATGCGTTATGCGTTATGCGTTATGCGTTATGCGTTATGCGTTATGCGTTATGCGTTATGCGTTATGCGTTATGCGTTATGCGTTATGCGTTATGCGTTATGCGTTATGCGTTATGCGTTATGCGTTATGCGTTATGCGTTATGCGTTATGCGTTATGCGTTATGCGTTATGCGTTATGCGTTATGCGTTATGCGTTATGCGTTATGCGTTATGCGTTATGCGTTATGCGTTATGCGTTATGCGTTATGCGTTATGCGTTATGCGTTATGCGTTATGCGTTATGCGTTATGCGTTATGCGTTATGCGTTATGCGTTATCCGTTATGCGTTATGCGTTATGACTTTTGCATTATGCGTTATGCGTTATGCGTTATGCGTCATGGGCTATGCGTTATGCCTTATGGTTTAAACGTTATGCGTTGTGCGTTATGCGTTATGCGTTATGCGTTATGCGTTATGCGTTATGCGTAATGCGTTATGCGTTATGCGTTATGCGTTATGCGTTATGCGTTATGCGTTATGCGTTATGCGTTATGCGTTGTGCGTCATGCGTTATGCGTTATGCGTTATGCGTTATGCGTTATGCGTTATGCGTTATGCGTTATGCGTTATGCGTTATGCGTTATGCGTTATGCATTATGCGTTATGCGTTATGCGTTATGCGTTATGCGTTATGCGTTATGCGTTATGCGTTATGCGTTATGCGTTATGCGTTATGCGTTATGCGTTATGCGTTATGCGTTATGCGTTATGCGTTATGCGTTATGCGTTATGCGTTATGCGTTATGCGTTATGCGTTATGCGTTATGCGTTATGCGTTATGCGTTATGCGTTATGCGTTATGCGTTATGCGTTATGCGTTATGCGTTATGCGTTATGCGTTATGCGTTATGCGTTATGCGTTATGCGTTATGCGTTATGCGTTATGCGTTATGCGTTATGCGTTATGCGTTATGCGTTATGCGTTATGCGTTATGCGTTATGCGTTATGCGTTATGCGTTATGCGTTATCCGTTATCCGTTATGCGTTATGCGTTATGACTTTTGCATTATGCGTTATGCGTTATGCGTTATGCGTTATAGGCTATGCGTTATGCCTTATGGTTTAAACGTTATGCGTTGTGCGTTATGCGTTATGCGTTATGCGTTATGCGTTATGCGTTATGAGTTTTGCGTTACGCGTATGCGTTATGAGTTTTGCGTTACGCGTTATGCGTTATGCGTTATGCGTTATGCGTTATGCGTTATGCGTTATGCTTATGCCTTATGCGTTATGCGTTATGCGTTATGCGTTATGCGTTATGCGTTATGCGTTATGCGTTATGCGTTATGCGTTATGCGTTATGCGTTATGCGTTATGCGTTATGCGTTATGCGTTATGCGTTATGCGTTATGCGTTATGCGTTATGCGTTATGCGTTATGCGTTATGCGTTATGCGTCATGCGTTATGCGTTATGCGTTATGCGTTATGCGTTATGCGTTATGCGTTATGCGTTATGCGTTATGCGTTATGCGTTATGCGTTATGCGTTATGCGTTATGCGTTATGCGTTATGCGTTATGCGTTATGCGTTATGCGTTATGCGTTATGCGTTATGCGTTATGCGTTATGCGTTATGCGTTATGCGTTATGCGTTATGCGTTATGCGTTATGCGTTATGCGTTATCCGTTATGCGTTATGCGTTATGACTTTTGCATTATGCGTTATGCGTTATGCGTCATGGGCTATGCGTTATGCCTTATGGTTTAAACGTTATGCGTTGTGCGTTATGCGTTATGCGTTATGCGTTATGCGTTATGACTTTTGCATTATGCGTTATGCCATATGCGTTATGCGTTATGCGTTATGCGTTATGCGTTATGAGTCTTGCGTTACGCGTTATGCGTTATGCGTTATGCGTTATGCGTTATGCGTTATGCGTTATGCGTTATGCTTATGCCTTTTGCGTTATGCGTTATGCGTTATGCGTTATGCGTAATGCGTTATGCGTTATGCGTTATGCGTTATGCGTTATGCGTTATGCGTTATGCGTTGTGCGTTATGCGTTATGCGTTATGCGTTATGCGTTATGCGTTATGCGTTATGCGTTATGCGTTATGCGTTATGCGTTATGCGTTATGCGTTATGCGTTATCCGGTATGCGTTATGCGTTATGCGTTATGCGTTATGCGTTATGCGTTATGCGTTATGCGTTATGCGTTATGCGTTATCCGTTATGCGTTATGCGTTATGCGTTATGCGTTATGCGTTATGCGTTATGCGTTATGCGTTATGCGTTATGCGTTATGCGTTATGCGTTATGCGTTATGCGTTATGCGTTATGCGTTATGCGTTATGCGTTATGCGTTATGCGTTATGCGTTATGCGTTATGCGTTATGCGTTATGCGTTATGCGTTATGCGTTATGCGTTATGCGTTATGCGTTATGCGTTATGCGTTATGCGTTATGCGTTATGCGTTATGCGTTATGCGTTATGCGTTATGCGTTATGCGTTATGCGTTATGCGTTATGCGTTATGCGTTATGCGTTATGCGTTATGCGTTATGCGTTATGCGTTATGCGTTATGCGTTATGCGTTATGCGTTATGCGTTATGCGTTATGCGTTATGCGTTATGCGTTATGCGTTATGCGTTATGCGTTATGCGTTATCCGTTATGCGTTATGCGTTATGACTTTTGCATTATGCGTTATGCGTTATGCGTTATGCGTCATGGGCTATGCGTTATGCCTTATGGTTTAAACGTTATGCGTTGTGCGTTATGCGTTATGCGTTATGCGTTATGCGTTATGCGTTATGCGTTATGCGTAATGCGTTATGCGTTATGCGTTATGCGTTATGCGTTATGCGTTATGCGTTATGCGTTATGCGTTATGCGTTGTGCGTCATGCGTTATGCGTTATGCGTTATGCGTTATGCGTTATGCGTTATGCGTTATGCGTTATGCGTTATGCGTTATGCGTTATGCGTTATGCGTTATGCGTTATGCGTTATGCGTTATGCGTTATGCGTTATGCGTTATGCGTTATGCGTTATGCGTTATGCGTTATGCGTTATGCGTTATGCGTTATGCGTTATGCGTTATGCGTTATGCGTTATGCGTTATGCGTTATGCGTTATGCGTTATGCGTTATGCGTTATGCGTTATGCGTTATGCGTTATGCGTTATGCGTTATGCGTTATGCGTTATGCGTTATGCGTTATGCGTTATGCGTTATGCGTTATGCGTTATGCGTTATGCGTTATGCGTTATGCGTTATGCGTTATGCGTTATGCGTTATGCGTTATGCGTTATGCGTTATGCGTTATGCGTTATGCGTTATGCGTTATGCGTTATCCGTTATCCGTTATGCGTTATGCGTTATGACTTTTGCATTATGCGTTATGCGTTATGCGTTATGCGTTATAGGCTATGCGTTATGCCTTATGGTTTAAACGTTATGCGTTGTGCGTTATGCGTTATGCGTTATGCGTTATGCGTTATGCGTTATGAGTTTTGCGTTACGCGTATGCGTTATGAGTTTTGCGTTACGCGTTATGCGTTATGCGTTATGCGTTATGCGTTATGCGTTATGCGTTATGCTTATGCCTTATGCGTTATGCGTTATGCGTTATGCGTTATGCGTTATGCGTTATGCGTTATGCGTTATGCGTTATGCGTTATGCGTTATGCGTTATGCGTTATGCGTTATGCGTTATGCGTTATGCGTTATGCGTTATGCGTTATGCGTTATGCGTTATGCGTTATGCGTTATGCGTCATGCGTTATGCGTTATGCGTTATGCGTTATGCGTTATGCGTTATGCGTTATGCGTTATGCGTTATGCGTTATGCGTTATGCGTTATGCGTTATGCGTTATGCGTTATGCGTTATGCGTTATGCGTTATGCGTTATGCGTTATGCGTTATGCGTTATGCGTTATGCGTTATGCGTTATGCGTTATGCGTTATGCGTTATGCGTTATGCGTTATGCGTTATGCGTTATGCGTTATGCGTTATGCGTTATCCGTTATGCGTTATGCGTTATGACTTTTGCATTATGCGTTATGCGTTATGCGTCATGGGCTATGCGTTATGCCTTATGGTTTAAACGTTATGCGTTGTGCGTTATGCGTTATGCGTTATGCGTTATGCGTTATGACTTTTGCATTATGCGTTATGCCATATGCGTTATGCGTTATGCGTTATGCGTTATGCGTTATGAGTCTTGCGTTACGCGTTATGCGTTATGCGTTATGCGTTATGCGTTATGCTTATGCCTTTTGCGTTATGCGTTATGCGTTATGCGTTATGCGTAATGCGTTATGCGTTATGCGTTATGCGTTATGCGTTATGCGTTATGCGTTATGCGTTGTGCGTTATGCGTTATGCGTTATGCGTTATGCGTTATGCGTTATGCGTTATGCGTTATGCGTTATGCGTTATGCGTTATGCGTTATGCGTTATGCGTTATCCGTTATGCGTTATGCGTTATGCGTTATGCGTTATGCGTTATGCGTTATGCGTTATGCGTTATGCGTTATGCGTTATGCGTTATGCGTTATGCGTTATGCGTTATGCGTTATGCGTTATGCGTTATGCGTTATGCGTTATGCGTTATGCGTTATGCGTTATGCGTTATGCGTTATGCGTTATGCGTTATCCGTTATGCGTTATGCGTTATGCGTTATGCGTTATGCGTTATGCGTTATGCGTTATGCGTTATGCGTTATGCGTTATGCGTTATGCGTTATGCGTTATGCGTTATGCGTTATGCGTTATGCGTTATGCGTTATGCGTTATGCGTTATGCGTTATGCGTTATGCGTTATGCGTTATGCGTTATGAGTTTTGCGTTTTGCGTTATGCGTTATGCGTTATGCGTTATGCGTTATGCGTTATGCTTATGCCATATGCGTTATGCGTTATGCGTTATGCGTTATGCGTTATGCGTTATGCGTTATGCGTTATGCGTTATGCGTTATGCGTTATGCGTTATGCGTTATGCGTTATGCGTTATGCGTTATGCGTTATGCGTTATGCGTTATGCGTTATGCGTTATGCTTTATGCGTTATGCGTTATGCGTTATGCGTTATGCTTTAGGCGTTATGCGTAATGCGTTATGCGTTATGCGTTATGCGTTATGCGTTATGCGTTATGCGTTATGCGTTATGCGTTATGCGTTATGCGTTATGCGTTATGCGTTATGCGTTATGCGTTATGCGTTATGCGTTATGCGTTATGCGTTATGCGTTATGCGTTATGCGTTATGCGTTATGCGTTATGCGTTATGCGTTATGCGTTATGCGTTATGCGTTATGCGTTATGCGTTATGCGTTATGCGTTATGCGTTATGCGTTATGCGTTATGCGTTATGCGTTATGCGTTATGAGTTTTGCGTTACGCGTTATGCGTTATGAGTTTTGCGTTACGCGTTATGCGTTATGCGTTATGCGTTATGCGTTATGCGTTATGCTTATGCCTTTTGCGTTATGCGTTATGCGTTATGCGTTATGCGTAATGCGTTATGCGTTATGCGTTATGCGTTATGCGTTATGCGTTATGCGTTATGCGTTATGCGTTATGCGTTGTGCGTCATGCGTTATGCGTTATGCGTTATGCGTTATGCGTTATGCGTTATGCGTTATGCGTTATGCGTTATGCGTTATGCGTTATGCGTTATGCGTTATGCGTTATGCGTTATGCGTTATGCGTTATGCGTTATGCGTTATGCGTTATGCGTTATGCGTTATGCGTTATGCGTTATGCGTTATGCGTTATGCGTTATGCGTTATGCGTTATGCGTTATGCGTTATGCGTTATGCGTTATGCGTTATGCGTTATGCGTTATGCGTTATGCGTTATGCGTTATGCGTTATGCGTTATGCGTTATGCGTTATGCGTTATGCGTTATGCGTTATGCGTTATGCGTTATGCGTTATGCGTTATGCGTTATGCGTTATGCGTTATGCGTTATGCGTTATGCGTTATGCGTTATGCGTTATGCGTTATGCGTTATGCGTTATGCGTTATCCGTTATGCGTTATGCGTTATGACTTTTGCATTATGCGTTATGCGTTATGCGTTATGCGTCATGGGCTATGCGTTATGCCTTATGGTTTAAACGTTATGCGTTGTGCGTTATGCGTTATGCGTTATGCGTTATGCGTTATGCGTTATGCGTAATGCGTTATGCGTTATGCGTTATGCGTTATGCGTTATGCGTTATGCGTTATGCGTTATGCGTTATGCGTTGTGCGTCATGCGTTATGCGTTATGCGTTATGCGTTATGCGTTATGCGTTATGCGTTATGCGTTATGCGTTATGCGTTATGCGTTATGCGTTATGCGTTATGCGTTATGCGTTATGCGTTATGCGTTATGCGTTATGCGTTATGCGTTATGCGTTATGCGTTATGCGTTATGCGTTATGCGTTATGCGTTATGCGTTATGCGTTATGCGTTATGCGTTATGCGTTATGCGTTATGCGTTATGCGTTATGCGTTATGCGTTATGCGTTATGCGTTATGCGTTATGCGTTATGCGTTATGCGTTATGCGTTATGCGTTATGCGTTATGCGTTATGCGTTATGCGTTATGCGTTATGCGTTATGCGTTATGCGTTATGCGTTATGCGTTATGCGTTATGCGTTATGCGTTATCCGTTATCCGTTATGCGTTATGCGTTATGACTTTTGCATTATGCGTTATGCGTTATGCGTTATGCGTTATAGGCTATGCGTTATGCCTTATGGTTTAAACGTTATGCGTTGTGCGTTATGCGTTATGCGTTATGCGTTATGCGTTATGCGTTATGAGTTTTGCGTTACGCGTATGCGTTATGAGTTTTGCGTTACGCGTTATGCGTTATGCGTTATGCGTTATGCGTTATGCGTTATGCGTTATGCTTATGCCTTATGCGTTATGCGTTATGCGTTATGCGTTATGCGTTATGCGTTATGCGTTATGCGTTATGCGTTATGCGTTATGCGTTATGCGTTATGCGTTATGCGTTATGCGTTATGCGTTATGCGTTATGCGTTATGCGTTATGCGTTATGCGTTATGCGTTATGCGTTATGCGTTATGCGTTATGCGTCATGCGTTATGCGTTATGCGTTATGCGTTATGCGTTATGCGTTATGCGTTATGCGTTATGCGTTATGCGTTATGCGTTATGCGTTATGCGTTATGCGTTATGCGTTATGCGTTATGCGTTATGCGTTATGCGTTATGCGTTATGCGTTATGCGTTATGCGTTATGCGTTATGCGTTATGCGTTATGCGTTATGCGTTATGCGTTATGCGTTATGCGTTATGCGTTATGCGTTATGCGTTATCCGTTATGCGTTATGCGTTATGACTTTTGCATTATGCGTTATGCGTTATGCGTCATGGGCTATGCGTTATGCCTTATGGTTTAAACGTTATGCGTTGTGCGTTATGCGTTATGCGTTATGCGTTATGCGTTATGACTTTTGCATTATGCGTTATGCCATATGCGTTATGCGTTATGCGTTATGCGTTATGAGTCTTGCGTTACGCGTTATGCGTTATGCGTTATGCGTTATGCGTTATGCGTTATGCGTTATGCGTTATGCTTATGCCTTTTGCGTTATGCGTTATGCGTTATGCGTTATGCGTAATGCGTTATGCGTTATGCGTTATGCGTTATGCGTTATGCGTTATGCGTTATGCGTTGTGCGTTATGCGTTATGCGTTATGCGTTATGCGTTATGCGTTATGCGTTATGCGTTATGCGTTATGCGTTATGCGTTATGCGTTATGCGTTATGCGTTATGCGTTATGCGTTATCCGTTATGCGTTATGCGTTATGCGTTATGCGTTATGCGTTATGCGTTATGCGTTATGCGTTATGCGTTATGCGTTATCCGTTATGCGTTATGCGTTATGCGTTATGCGTTATGCGTTATGCGTTATGCGTTATGCGTTATGCGTTATGCGTTATGCGTTAAGCGTTATGCGTTATGCGTTATGCGTTATGCGTTATTCGTTATGCGTTATGCGTTATGCGTTATGCGTTATGCGTTATGCGTTATGCGTTATGCGTTATGCGTTATGCGTTATTCGTTATGCGTTATGCGTTATGCGTTATGCGTTATGCGTTATGCGTTATGCGTTATGCGTTATGCGTTATGCGTTATGCGTTATGCGTTATGCGTTATGCGTTATGCGTTATGCGTTATGCGTTATGCGTTATGCGTTATGCGTTATGCGTTAAGCGTTATGCGTTATGCGTTATGCGTTATGCGTTATTCGTTATGCGTTATGCGTTATGCGTTATGCGTTATGCGTTATGCGTTATGCGTTATGCGTTATGCGTTATTCGTTATGCGTTATGCGTTATGCGTTATGCGTTATGCGTTATGCGTTATGCGTTATGCGTTATGCGTTATGCGTTATGCGTTATGCGTTATGCGTTATGCGTTATGCGTTATGCGTTATGCGTTATGCGTTATGCGTTATGCGTTATGCGTTATGCGTTATGCGTTATGCGTTACGCGTTATGCGTTATGCGTTATGCGTTATCCGTTATGCGTTATGCGTTATGCGTTATGCGTTATGCGTTATGCGTTATGCGTTATGCGTTATGCGTTATGCGTTATGAGTTTTGCGTTATGCGTTATGCGTTATGCGTTATGCGTTATGCGTTATGCTTATGCCATATGCGTTATGCGTTATGCGTTATGCGTTATGCGTTATGCGTTATGCGTTATGCGTTATGCGTTATGCGTTATGCGTTATGCGTTATGCGTTATGCGTTATGCGTTATGCGTTATGCGTTATGCGTTATGCGTTATGCGTTATGCTTTATGCGTTATGCGTTATGCGTTATGCGTTATGCTTTAGGCGTTATGCGTAATGCGTTATGCGTTATGCGTTATGCGTTATGCGTTATGCGTTATGCGTTATGCGTTATGCGTTATGCGTTATGCGTTATGCGTTATGCGTTATGCGTTATGCGTTATGCGTTATGCGTTATGCGTTATGCGTTATGCGTTATGCGTTATGCGTTATGCGTTATGCGTTATGCGTTATGCGTTATGCGTTATGCGTTATGCGTTATGCGTTATGCGTTATGCGTTATGCGTTATGCGTTATGCGTTATGCGTTATGCGTTATGCGTTATGCGTTATGCGTTATGCGTTATGCGTTATGCGTTATGCGTTATGCGTTATGCGTTATGCGTTATGCGTTATGCGTTATGCGTTATGCGTTATGCGTTATGCGTTATGCGTTATGCGTTATGCGTTATGCGTTATGCGTTATGCGTTATGCGTTATGCGTTATGCGTTATGCGTTATGCGTTATGCGTTATGCGTTATGCGTTATGCGTTATGCGTTATGCGTTATGCGTTATGCGTTATGCGTTATGCGTTATGCGTTATGCGTTATGCGTTATGCGTTATGCGTTATGCGTTATCCGTTATGCGTTATGCGTTATGACTTTTGCATTATGCGTTATGCGTTATGCGTTATGCGTTATAGGCTATGCGTTATGCCTTATGGTTTAAACGTTATGCGTTGTGCGTTATGCGTTATGCGTTATGCGTTATGCGTTATGAGTTTTGCGTTACGCGTATGCGTTATGAGTTTTGCGTTACGCGTTATGCGTTATGCGTTATGCGTTATGCGTTATGCTTATGCCTTATGCGTTATGCGTTATGCGTTATGCGTTATGCGTTATGCGTTATGCGTTATGCGTTATGCGTTATGCGTTATGCGTTATGCGTTATGCGTTATGCGTTATGCGTTATGCGTTATGCGTTATGCGTTATGCGTTATGCGTTATGCGTTATGCGTTATGCGTTATGCGTTATGCGTTATGCGTTATGCGTTATGCGTTATGCGTTATGCGTTATGCGTTATGCGTTATGCGTTATGCGTTATGCGTTATGCGTTATGCGTTATGCGTTATGCGTTATGCGTTATGCGTTATGCGTTATGCGTTATGCGTTATGCGTTATGCGTTATGCGTTATGCGTTATGCGTTATGCGTTATGCGTTATGCGTTATCCGTTATGCGTTATGCGTTATGACTTTTGCATTATGCGTTATGCGTTATGCGTTATGCGTCATGGGCTATGCGTTATGCCTTATGGTTTAAACGTTATGCGTTGTGCGTTATGCGTTATGCGTTATGCGTTATGAGTTTTGCGTTACGCGTTATGCGTTATGCGTTATGCGTTATGCGTTATGCGTTATGCGTTATGCGTTATGCGTTATGCGTTATGCGTTATGCGTTATGCGTTATGCGTTATGCGTTATGCGTTATGCGTTATGCGTTATGACTTTTGCATTATGCGTTATGCCATATGCGTTATGCGTTATGCGTTATGCGTTATGCGTTATGCGTTATGAGTCTTGCGTTACGCGTTATGCGTTATGCGTTATGCGTTATGCGTTATGCGTTATGCGTTATGCTTATGCCTTTTGCGTTATGCGTTATGCGTTATGCGTTATGCGTTATTCGTTATGCGTTATGCGTTATGCGTTATGCGTTATGCGTTATGCGTTATGCGTTATGCGTTATGCGTTATGCGTTATGCGTTATGCGTTATGCGTTATGCGTTATGCGTTATGCGTTATGCGTTATGCGTTATGCGTTATGCGTTATGCGTTATGCGTTATGCGTTATGCGTTATGCGTTATGCGTTATGCGTTATGCGTTATGCGTTAAGCGTTATGCGTTATGCGTTATGCGTTATGCGTTATTCGTTATGCGTTATGCGTTATGCGTTATGCGTTATGCGTTATGCGTTATGCGTTATGCGTTATGCGTTATTCGTTATGCGTTATGCGTTATGCGTTATGCGTTATGCGTTATGCGTTATGCGTTATGCGTTATGCGTTATGCGTTATGCGTTATGCGTTATGCGTTATGCGTTATGCGTTATGCGTTATGCCTTATGGTTTAAACGTTATGCGTTGTGCGTTATGCGTTATGCGTTATGCGTTATGCGTTATGAGTTTTGCGTTACGCGTATGCGTTATGAGTTTTGCGTTACGCGTTATGCGTTATGCGTTATGCGTTATGCGTTATGCGTTATGCGTTATGCGTTATGCGTTATGCGTTATGCGTTGTGCGTTGTGCGATGTGCGTTGTGCGTTGTGCGTTGTGCGTTGTGCGTTATGCGTTATGCGTTATGCGTTATGCGTTATGCGTTATGCGTTATGCGTTATGCGTTATGCGTTATGCGTTATGCGTTATGCGTTATGCGTTATGCGTTATGAGTCTTGCGTTACGCGTTATGCGTTATGCGTTATGCGTTATGCGTTATGCGTTATGCGTTATGCTTATGCCTTTTGCGTTATGCGTTATGCGTTATGCGTTATGCGTTATGCGTTATGCGTTATGCGTTATGCGTTATGCGTTATGCGTTATGAGTTTTGCGTTTTGTTTTATGCGTTATGCGTTATGCGTTATGCTTATGCCATATGCGTTATGCGTTATGCGTTATGCGTTATGCGTTATGCGTTATGCGTTATGAGTTTTGCGTTACGCGTTATGCGTTATGCGTTATGCGTTATGCGTTATGCGTTATGCGTTATGCTTATGCCTTATGCGTTATGCGTTATGCGTTATGGGCTATGCGTTATGCCTCATGGTTTATACGTTATGCGTTATGCGTTATGCGTTATGCGTTATGCGTTATGCGTTATGCGTTATGAGTTTTGCGTTACGCGTTATGCGTTATGCGTTATGCGTTATGCGTTATGCGTTATGCGTTATGCGTTATGCGTTATGCGTTATGCGTTATGCGTTATGCGTTATGCGTTATGCGTTATGACTTTTGCATTATGCGTTATGCCATATGCGTTATGCGTTATGCGTTATGCGTTATGCGTTATGCGTTATGCGTTATGAGTCTTGCGTTACGCGTTATGCGTTATGCGTTATGCGTTATGCGTTATGCGTTATGCATTATGCGTTATGCTTATGCTTTATGCGTTATGCGTTATGCGTTATGCGTTATGCGTTATGCGTTATGCGTTATGCGTTATGCGTTATGCGTTATGCGTTATGCGTTATGCGTTATGCGTTATGCGTTATGCGTTATGCGTTATGCGTTATGCGTTATGCGTTATGCGTTATGCGTTATGCGTTATGCGTTATGCGTTATGCGTTATGCGTTATGCGTTATGCGTTATGCGTTATGCGTTATGCGTTATGCGTTATGCGTTATGCGTTATGCGTTATGCGTTATGCGTTATGCGTTATGCGTTATGCGTTATGCGTTATGCGTTATGCGTTATGCGTTATGCGTTATGCGTTATGCGTTATGAGTTTTGCGTTACGCGTTATGCGTTATGAGTTTTGCGTTACGCGTTATGCGTTATGCGTTATGCGTTATGCGTTATGCGTTATGCGTTATGCTTATGCCTTATGCGTTATGCGTTATGCGTTATGCGTTATGCGTTATGCGTTATGCGTTATGCGTTATGCGTTATGCGTTATGCGTTATGCGTTATGCGTTATGCGTTATGCGTTATGCGTTATGCGTTATGCGTTATGCGTTATGCGTTATGCGTTATGCGTTATGCGTTATGCGTTATGCGTTATGCGTTATGCGTTATGCGTTATGCGTTATGCGTTATGCGTTATGCGTTATGCCTTATGCGTTATGCGTTATGCGTTATGGGCTATGCGTTATGCCTCATGGTTTATACGTTATGCGTTATGCGTTATGCGTTATGCGTTATGCGTTATGCGTTATGCGTTATGCGTTATGCGTTATGAGTTTTGCGTTACGCGTTATGCGTTATGCGTTATGCGTTATGCGTTATGCGTTATGCGTTATGCGTTATGCGTTATGCGTTATGACTTTTGCATTATGCGTTATGCCATATGCGTTATGCGTTATGCGTTATGCGTTATGCGTTATGCGTTATGCGTTATGCATTATGCGTTATGCTTATGCCTTATGCGTTACGCGTTATGCGTTATGCGTTATGCATTATGCATTATGCGTTATGCTTATGCCTTATGCGTTATGCGTTATGCGTTATGCGTTATGCGTAATGCGTTATGCGTTATGCGTTATGCGTTATGCGTTATGCGTTATGCGTTATGCGTTATGCGTTGTGCGTCATGCGATATGCGTTATGCGTTATGCGTTATGCGTTATGCGTTATGCGTTATGCGTTATGCGTTATGCGTTATGCGTTATGCGTTGTGCGTTGTGCGATGTGCGTTGTGCGTTGTGCGTTGTGCGTTGTGCGTTATGCGTTATGCGTTATGCGTTATGCGTTATGCGTTATGCGTTATGCGTTATGCGTTATGCGTTATGAGTTATGCGTTATGCGTTATGCGTTATGCGTTATGCGTTATGCGTTATGCTTTATGCGTTATGCGTTATGCGTTATGCGTTATGCGTTATGCGTTATGCGTTATGCGTTATGCGTTATGCGTTATGCGTTATGCGTTGTGCGTTATGCGTTATGCGTTATGCGTTATGCGTTATGCGTTATGCGTTATGCGTTATGCGTTATGCGTTATGCGTTATGCGTTATGCGTTATGCGTTATGCGTTATGCTTATGCCTTATGCGTTATGCGTTATGCGTTATGCGTTATGCGTTATGCGTTATGCGTTATGCGTTATGCGTTATGCGTTATGCGTTATGCGTTATGCGTTATGCGTTATGCGTTATGCGTTATGCGTTATGCGTTATGCGTTATGCGTTATGCGTTATGCGTTATGCGTTATGCGTTATGCGTTATGCGTTATGCGTTATGCGTTATGCGTTATGCGTTATGCGTTATGCGTTATGCGTTATGCGTTATGCGTTATGCGTTATGCGTTATGCGTTATGCGTTATGCGTTATGCGTTATGCGTTATGCGTTATGCGTTATGCGTTATGCGTTATGCGTTATGCGTTATGCGTTATGCGTTATGCGTTATGCGTTATGCGTTATGCGTTATGCGTTATGCGTTATGCGTTATGCGTTATGCGTTATGCGTTATGCGTTATGCGTTATGCGTTATGCGTTATGCGTTATGCGTTATGCGTTATGCGTTATGCGTTATGCGTTATGCGTTATGCGTTATGCGTTATGCGTTATGCGTTATGCGTTATGCGTTATGCGTTATGCGTTATGCGTTATCCGTTATGCGTTATGCGTTATGACTTTTGCATTATGCGTTATGCGTTATGCGTTATGCGTTATAGGCTATGCGTTATGCCTTATGGTTTAAACGTTATGCGTTGTGCGTTATGCGTTATGCGTTATGCGTTATGCGTTATGAGTTTTGCGTTACGCGTATGCGTTATGAGTTTTGCGTTACGCGTTATGCGTTATGCGTTATGCGTTATGCGTTATGCGTTATGCTTATGCCTTATGCGTTATGCGTTATGCGTTATGCGTTATGCGTTATGCGTTATGCGTTATGCGTTATGCGTTATGCGTTATGCGTTATGCGTTATGCGTTATGCGTTATGCGTTATGCGTCATGCGTTATGCGTTATGCGTTATGCGTTATGCGTTATGCGTTATGCGTTATGCGTTATGCGTTATGCGTTATGCGTTATGCGTTATGCGTTATGCGTTATGCGTTATGCGTTATGCGTTATGCGTTATGCGTTATGCGTTATGCGTTATGCGTTATGCGTTATGCGTTATGCGTTATGCGTTATGCGTTATGCGTTATGCGTTATGCGTTATGCGTTATGCGTTATGCGTTATGCGTTATCCGTTATGCGTTATGCGTTATGACTTTTGCATTATGCGTTATGCGTTATGCATTATGCGTCATGGGCTATGCGTTATGCCTTATGGTTTAAACGTTATGCGTTGTGCGTTATGCGTTATGCGTTATGCGTTATGCGTTATGCGTTATGACTTTTGCATTATGCGTTATGCCATATGCGTTATGCGTTATGCGTTATGCGTTATGCGTTATGCGTTATGAGTCTTGCGTTACGCGTTATGCGTTATGCGTTATGCGTTATGCGTTATGCGTTATGCGTTATGCGTTATGCTTATGCCTTTTGCGTTATGCGTTATGCGTTATGCGTTATGCGTTATGCGTTATGCGTTATGCGTTATGCGTTATGCGTTATGCGTTATGCGTTATGCGTTATGCGTTATGCGTTATGCGTTATGCGTTATGCGTTATGCGTTATGCGTTATGCGTTATGCGTTATGCGTTATGCGTTATGCGTTATGCGTTATGCGTTATGCGTTATGCGTTATGCGTTATGCGTTATGCGTTATGCGTTATGCGTTATGCGTTATGCGTTATGCGTTATGCGTTATGCGTTATGCGTTATGCGTTATGCGTTATGCGTTATGCGTTATGCGTTATGCGTTATGCGTTATGCGTTATGCGTTATGCGTTATGCGTTATGCGTTATGCGTTATCCGTTATGCGTTATGCGTTATGACTTTTGCATTATGCGTTATGCGTCATGGGCTATGCGTTATGCCTTATGGTTTAAACGTTATGCGTTGTGCGTTATGCGTTATGCGTTATGCGTTATGCGTTATGCGTTATGCGTTATGCGTAATGCGTTATGCGTTATGCGTTATGCGTTATGCGTTATGCGTTATGCGTTATGCGTTATGCGTTGTGCGTCATGCGTTATGCGTTATGCGTTATGCGTTATGCGTTATGCGTTATGCGTTATGCGTTATGCGTTATGCGTTATGCGTTATGCGTTATGCGTTATGCGTTATGCGTTATGCGTTATGCGTTATGCGTTATGCGTTATGCGTTATGCGTTATGCGTTATGCGTTATGCGTTATGCGTTATGCGTTATGCGTTATGCGTTATGCGTTATGCGTTATGCGTAATGCGTTATGCGTTATGCGTTATGCGTTATGCGTTATGCGTTATGCGTTATGCGTTATGCGTTATGCGTTGTGCGTCATGCGATATGCGTTATGCGTCATGCGTTATGCGTTATGCGTTATGCGTTATGCGTTATGCGTTATGCGTTATGCGTTATGCGTTATGCGTTATGCGTTATGCGTTATGCGTTATGCGTTATGCGTTATGCGTTATGCGTTATGCGTTATGCGTTATGCGTTATGCGTTATGCGTTATGCGTTATGCGTTATGCGTTATGCGTTATGCGTTATGCGTTATGCGTTATGCGTTATGCGTTATGCGTTATGCGTTATGCGTTATGCGTTATGCGTTATGCGTTATGCGTTATGCGTTATGCGTTATGCGTTATGCGTTATGCGTTATGCGTTATGGTTTATGCGTTATGCGTTATGCGTTATGCGTTATGCGTTATGCGTTATGCGTTATGCGTTATGCGTTATGCGTTATGCGTTATGCGTTATGCGTTATGCGTTATGCGTTATGCGTTATGCGTTATGCGTTATGCGTTATGCGTTATGCGTTATGCGTTATGCGTTATGCGTTATGACTTTTGCATTATGAGTTATGCGTTATGCGTTATGCGTTATGCGTTATGCGTTATGCGTTATGCTTTATGCGTTATGCGTTATGCGTTATGCGTTATGCGTTATGCGTTATGCGTTATGCGTTATGCGTTATGCGTTATGCGTTATGCGTTATGCGTTATGCGTTATGCGTTATGCGTTATGCGTTATGCGTTATGCGTTATGCGTTATGCGTTATGCGTTATGCGTTATGACTTTTGCATTATGAGTTATGCGTTATGCGTTATGCGTTATGCGTTATGCGTTATGCGTTATGCTTTATGCGTTATGCGTTATGCGTTATGCGTTATGCGTTATGCGTTATGCGTTATGCGTTATGCGTTATGCGTTATGCGTTATGCGTTATGCGTTATGCGTTATGCGTTATGCGTTATGCGTTATGCGTTATGCGTTATGCGTTATGCGTTATGCGTTATGCGTTATGCGTTATGCGTTATGCGTTATGCGTTATGCGTTATGCGTTATGCGTTATGCGTTATGCGTTATGCGTTATGCGTTATGCGTTATGCGTTATGCGTTATGCGTTATGCGTTATGCGTTATGCGTTATGCGTTATGCGTTATGAGTTTTGCGTTACGCGTTATGCGTTATGAGTTTTGCGTTACGCGTTATGCGTTATGCGTTATGCGTTATGCGTTATGCGTTATGCTTATGCCTTATGCGTTATGCGTTATGCGTTATGCGTTATGCGTTATGCGTTATGCGTTATGCGTTATGCGTTATGCGTTATGCGTTATGCGTTATGCGTTATGCGTTATGCGTTGTGCGTTATGCGTTATGCGTTATGGGTTATGCGTTATGCGTTATGCGTTATGCGTTATGCGTTATGCGTTATGCGTTATGCGTTAAGCGTTATGCGTTATGCGTTATGCGTTATGCGTTATTCGTTATGCGTTATGCGTTATGCGTTATGAGTTTTGCGTTACGCGTATGCGTTATGAGTTTTGCGTTACGCGTTATGCGTTATGCGTTATGCGTTATGCGTTATGCGTTATGCGTTATGCGTTATGCGTTATGCGTTATGCGTTATGCGTTATGCGTTATGCGTTATGCGTTATGCGTTATGCGTTATGCGTTATGCGTTATGCGTTATGCGTTATGCGTTATGCGTTATGCGTTATGCTTATGCCTTATGCGTTATGCGTTATGCGTTATGCGTTATGCGTTATGCGTTATGCGTTATGCGTTATGCGTTATGCGTTATGCGTTATGCGTTATGCGTTATGCGTTATGCGTTATGCGTTATGCGTTATGCGTTATGCGTTATGCGTTATGCGTTATGCGTTATGCGTTATGCGTTATGCGTTATGCGTTATGCGTTATGCGTTATGCGTTATGCGTTATGCGTTATGCGTTATGCGTTATGCGTTATGCGTTATGCGTTATGCGTTATGCGTTATGCGTTATGCGTTATGCGTTATGCGTTATGCGTTATGCGTTATGCGTTATGCGTTATGCGTTATGCGTTATGCGTTATGCGTTATGCGTTATGCGTTATGCGTTATGCGTTATGCGTTATGCGTTATGCGTTATGCGTTATGCGTTATGCGTTATGCGTTATGCGTTATCCGTTATGCGTTATGCGTTATGACTTTTGCATTATGCGTTATGCGTTATGCGTTATGCGTCATGGGCTATGCGTTATGCCTTATGGTTTAAACGTTATGCGTTGTGCGTTATGCGTTATGCGTTATGCGTTATGACTTTTGCATTATGCGTTATGCCATATGCGTTATGCGTTATGCGTTATGCGTTATGAGTCTTGCGTTACGCGTTATGCGTTATGCGTTATGCGTTATGCGTTATGCGTTATGCGTTATGCTTATGCCTTTTGCGTTATGCGTTATGCGTTATGCGTTATGCGTAATGCGTTATGCGTTATGCGTTATGCGTTATGCGTTATGCGTTATGCGTTATGCGTTGTGCGTCATGCGTTATGCGTTATGCGTTATGCGTTATGCGTTATGCGTTATGCGTTATGCGTTATGCGTTATGCGTTATGCGTTATGCGTTATGCGTTATGCGTTATGCGTTATGCGTTATGCGTTATGCGTTATGCGTTATGCGTTATGCGTTATGCGTTATGCGTTATGCGTTATGCGTTATGCGTTATGCGTTATGCGTTATGCGTTATGCGTTATGCGTTATGCGTTATGCGTTATGCGTTATGCGTTATGCGTTATGCGTTATGCGTTATGCGTTATGCGTTATGCGTTATGCGTTATGCGTTATGCGTTATGCGTTATGCGTTATGCGTTATGCGTTATGCGTTATGCGTTATGCGTTATGCGTTATGCGTTATGCGTTATGCGTTATGCGTTATGCGTTATGCGTTATGCGTTATGCGTTATGCGTTATGCGTTATGCGTTATCCGTTATGCGTTATGCGTTATGACTTTTGCATTATGCGTTATGCGTCATGGGCTATGCGTTATGCCTTATGGTTTAAACGTTATGCGTTGTGCGTTATGCGTTATGCGTTATGCGTTATGCGTTATGCGTTATGCGTTATGCGTAATGCGTTATGCGTTATGCGTTATGCGTTATGCGTTATGCGTTATGCGTTATGCGTTATGCGTTGTGCGTCATGCGTTATGCGTTATGCGTTATGCGTTATGCGTTATGCGTTATGCGTTATGCGTTATGCGTTATGCGTTATGCGTTATGCGTTATGCGTTATGCGTTATGCGTTATGCGTTATGCGTTATGCGTTATGCGTTATGCGTTATGCGTTATGCGTTATGCGTTATGCGTTATGCGTTATGCGTTATGCGTTATGCGTTATGCGTAATGCGTTATGCGTTATGCGTTATGCGTTATGCGTTATGCGTTATGCGTTATGCGTTATGCGTTATGCGTTGTGCGTCATGCGATATGCGTTATGCGTCATGCGTTATGCGTTATGCGTTATGCGTTATGCGTTATGCGTTATGCGTTATGCGTTATGCGTTATGCGTTATGCGTTATGCGTTATGCGTTATGCGTTATGCGTTATGCGTTATGCGTTATGCGTTATGCGTTATGCGTTATGCGTTATGCGTTATGCGTTATGCGTTATGCGTTATGCGTTATGCGTTATGCGTTATGCGTTATGCGTTATGCGTTATGCGTTATGGTTTATGCGTTATGCGTTATGCGTTATGCGTTATGCGTTATGCGTTATGCGTTATGCGTTATGCGTTATGCGTTATGCGTTATGCGTTATGCGTTATGCGTTATGCGTTATGCGTTATGCGTTATGCGTTATGCGTTATGCGTTATGCGTTATGCGTTATGCGTTATGCGTTATGCGTTATGCGTTATGCGTTATGCGTTATGCGTTATGCGTTATGACTTTTGCATTATGAGTTATGCGTTATGCGTTATGCGTTATGCGTTATGCGTTATGCGTTATGCTTTATGCGTTATGCGTTATGCGTTATGCGTTATGCGTTATGCGTTATGCGTTATGCGTTATGCGTTATGCGTTATGCGTTATGCGTTATGCGTTATGCGTTATGCGTTATGCGTTATGCGTTATGCGTTATGCGTTATGCGTTATGCGTTATGCGTTATGCGTTATGCGTTATGCGTTATGCGTTATGCGTTATGCGTTATGCGTTATGCGTTATGCGTTATGCGTTATGCGTTATGCGTTATGCGTTATGCGTTATGCGTTATGCGTTATGCGTTATGCGTTATGCGTTATGCGTTATGCGTTATGCGTTATGCGTTATGCGTTATGCGTTATGCGTTATGCGTTATGCGTTATGCGTTATGCGTTATGCGTTATGCGTTATGCGTTATGCGTTATGGGTTATGCGTTATGCGTTATGCGTTATGCGTTATGCGTTATGCGTTATGCGTTATGCGTTAAGCGTTATGCGTTATGCGTTATGCGTTATGCGTTATTCGTTATGCGTTATGCGTTATGCGTTATGAGTTTTGCGTTACGCGTATGCGTTATGAGTTTTGCGTTACGCGTTATGCGTTATGCGTTATGCGTTATGCGTTATGCGTTATGCGTTATGCGTTATGCGTTATGCGTTATGCGTTATGCGTTATGCGTTATGCGTTATGCGTTATGCGTTATGCGTTATGCGTTATGCGTTATGCGTTATGCTTATGCCTTATGCGTTATGCGTTATGCGTTATGCGTTATGCGTTATGCGTTATGCGTTATGCGTTATGCGTTATGCGTTATGCGTTATGCGTTATGCGTTATGCGTTATGCGTTATGCGTTATGCGTTATGCGTTATGCGTTATGCGTTATGCGTTATGCGTTATGCGTTATGCGTTATGCGTTATGCGTTATGCGTTATGCGTTATGCGTTATGCGTTATGCGTTATGCGTTATGCGTTATGCGTTATGCGTTATGCGTTATGCGTTATGCGTTATGCGTTATGCGTTATGCGTTATGCGTTATGCGTTATGCGTTATGCGTTATGCGTTATGCGTTATGCGTTATGCGTTATGCGTTATGCGTTATGCGTTATGCGTTATGCGTTATGCGTTATGCGTTATGCGTTATGCGTTATCCGTTATGCGTTATGCGTTATGACTTTTGCATTATGCGTTATGCGTTATGCGTTATGCGTCATGGGCTATGCGTTATGCCTTATGGTTTAAACGTTATGCGTTGTGCGTTATGCGTTATGCGTTATGCGTTATGCGTTATGCGTTATGACTTTTGCATTATGCGTTATGCCATATGCGTTATGCGTTATGCGTTATGCGTTATGCGTTATGAGTCTTGCGTTACGCGTTATGCGTTATGCGTTATGCGTTATGCGTTATGCGTTATGCGTTATGCTTATGCCTTTTGCGTTATGCGTTATGCGTTATGCGTTATGCGTAATGCGTTATGCGTTATGCGTTATGCGTTATGCGTTATGCGTTATGCGTTATGCGTTGTGCGTCATGCGTTATGCGTTATGCGTTATGCGTTATGCGTTATGCGTTATGCGTTATGCGTTATGCGTTATGCGTTATGCGTTATGCGTTATGCGTTATGCGTTATGCGTTATGCGTTATGCGTTATGCGTTATGCGTTATGCGTTATGCGTTATGCGTTATGCGTTATGCGTTATGCGTTATGCGTTATGCGTTATGCGTTATGCGTTATGCGTTATGCGTTATGCGTTATGCGTTATGCGTTATGCGTTATGCGTTATGCGTTATGCGTTATGCGTTATGCGTTATGCGTTATGCGTTATGCGTTATGCGTTATGCGTTATGCGTTATGCGTTATGCGTTATGCGTTATGCGTTATGCGTTATGCGTTATGCGTTATGCGTTATGCGTTATGCGTTATGCGTTATGCGTTATGCGTTATGCGTTATGCGTTATGCGTTATGCGTTATGCGTTATGCGTTATGCGTTATGCGTTATGCGTTATCCGTTATGCGTTATGCGTTATGACTTTTGCATTATGCGTTATGCGTTATGCGTTATGCGTCATGGGCTATGCGTTATGCCTTATGGTTTAAACGTTATGCGTTGTGCGTTATGCGTTATGCGTTATGCGTTATGCGTTATGCGTTATGCGTAATGCGTTATGCGTTATGCGTTATGCGTTATGCGTTATGCGTTATGCGTTATGCGTTATGCGTTATGCGTTGTGCGTCATGCGTTATGCGTTATGCGTTATGCGTTATGCGTTATGCGTTATGCGTTATGCGTTATGCGTTATGCGTTATGCGTTATGCGTTATGCGTTATGCGTTATGCGTTATGCGTTATGCGTTATGCGTTATGCGTTATGCGTTATGCGTTATGCGTTATGCGTTATGCGTTATGCGTTATGCGTTATGCGTTATGCGTTATGCGTTATGCGTTATGCGTTATGCGTTATGCGTTATGCGTTATGCGTTATGCGTTATGCGTTATGCGTTATGCGTTATGCGTTATGCGTTATGCGTTATGCGTTATGCGTTATGCGTTATGCGTTATGCGTTATGCGTTATGCGTTATGCGTTATGCGTTATGCGTTATGCGTTATGCGTTATGCGTTATGCGTTATGCGTTATGCGTTATGCGTTATCCGTTATGCGTTATGCGTTATGACTTTTGCATTATGCGTTATGCGTTATGCGTTATGCGTTATAGGCTATGCGTTATGCCTTATGGTTTAAACGTTATGCGTTGTGCGTTATGCGTTATGCGTTATGCGTTATGCGTTATGAGTTTTGCGTTACGCGTATGCGTTATGAGTTTTGCGTTACGCGTTATGCGTTATGCGTTATGCGTTATGCGTTATGCGTTATGCGTTATGCTTATGCCTTATGCGTTATGCGTTATGCGTTATGCGTTATGCGTTATGCGTTATGCGTTATGCGTTATGCGTTATGCGTTATGCGTTATGCGTTATGCGTTATGCGTTATGCGTTATGCGTTATGCGTTATGCGTTATGCGTTATGCGTTATGCGTTATGCGTTATGCGTCATGCGTTATGCGTTATGCGTTATGCGTTATGCGTTATGCGTTATGCGTTATGCGTTATGCGTTATGCGTTATGCGTTATGCGTTATGCGTTATGCGTTATGCGTTATGCGTTATGCGTTATGCGTTATGCGTTATGCGTTATGCGTTATGCGTTATGCGTTATGCGTTATACGTTATGCGTTATGCGTTATGCGTTATGCGTTATGCGTTATGCGTTATGCGTTATCCGTTATGCGTTATGCGTTATGACTTTTGCATTATGCGTTATGCGTTATGCGTTATGCGTCATGGGCTATGCGTTATGCCTTATGGTTTAAACGTTATGCGTTGTGCGTTATGCGTTATGCGTTATGCGTTATGCGTTATGACTTTTGCATTATGCGTTATGCCATATGCGTTATGCGTTATGCGTTATGCGTTATGCGTTATGAGTCTTGCGTTACGCGTTATGCGTTATGCGTTATGCGTTATGCGTTATGCGTTATGCGTTATGCTTATGCCTTTTGCGTTATGCGTTATGCGTTATGCGTTATGCGTTATGCGTAATGCGTTATGCGTTATGCGTTATGCGTTATGCGTTATGCGTTATGCGTTATGCGTTGTGCGTTATGCGTTATGCGTTATGCGTTATGCGTTATGCGTTATGCGTTATGCGTTATGCGTTATGCGTTATGCGTTATGCGTTATGCGTTATGCGTTATCCGTTATGCGTTATGCGTTATGACTTTTGCATTATGCGTTATGCGTTATGCGTTATGCGTCATGGGCTATGCGTTATGCCTTATGGTTTAAACGTTATGCGTTGTGCGTTATGCGTTATGCGTTATGCGTTATGCGTTATGCGTTATGCGTAATGCGTTATGCGTTATGCGTTATGCGTTATGCGTTATGCGTTATGCGTTATGCGTTATGCGTTATGCGTTGTGCGTCATGCGTTATGCGTTATGCGTTATGCGTTATGCGTTATGCGTTATGCGTTATGCGTTATGCGTTATGCGTTATGCGTTATGCGTTATGCGTTATGCGTTATGCGTTATGCGTTATGCGTTATGCGTTATGCGTTATGCGTTATGCGTTATGCGTTATGCGTTATGCGTTATGCGTTATGCGTTATGCGTTATGCGTTATGCGTTATGCGTTATGCGTTATGCGTTATGCGTTATGCGTTATGCGTTATGCGTTATGCGTTATGCGTTATGCGTTATGCGTTATGCGTTATGCGTTATGCGTTATGCGTTATGCGTTATGCGTTATGCGTTATGCGTTATGCGTTATGCGTTATGCGTTATGCGTTATGCGTTATGCGTTATGCGTTATGCGTTATGCGTTATGCGTTATGCGTTATGCGTTATGCGTTATGAGTTTTGCGTTACGCGTTATGCGTTATGAGTTTTGCGTTACGCGTTATGCGTTATGCGTTATGCGTTATGCGTTATTCGTTATGCGTTATGCGTTATGCGTTATGCGTTATGCGTTATGCGTTATGCGTTATGCGTTATGCGTTATGCGTTATGCGTTATGCGTTATGCGTTATGCGTTATGCGTTATGCGTTATGCGTTATGCGTTATGCGTTATGCGTTAAGCGTTATGCGTTATGCGTTATGCGTTATGCGTTATTCGTTATGCGTTATGCGTTATGCGTTATGCGTTATGCGTTATGCGTTATGCGTTATGCGTTATGCGTTATGCGTTATTCGTTATGCGTTATGCGTTATGCCTTATGCGTTATGCGTTATGCGTTATGCGTTATGCGTTATGCGTTATGCGTTATGCGTTATGCGTTATGCGTTATGCGTTATGCGTTATGCGTTATGCGTTATGCGTTATGCGTTATGCGTTATGCGTTATGCGTTATGCGTTATGCGTTATGCGTTATGCGTCATGCGTCATGCGTTATGCGTTATGCGTTATGCGTTATGCGTTATGCGTTATGCGTTATGCGTCATGCGTTATGCGTTATGCGTTATGCGTTATGCGTTATGCGTTATGCGTTATGCGTTATGCGTTATGCGTTATGCGTTATGCGTTATGCGTTATGCGTTATGCGTTATGCGTTATGCGTTATGCGTTATGCGTTATGCGTTATGCGTTATGCGTTATGCGTTATGCGTTATGCGTTATGCGTTATGCGTTATGCGTTATGCGTTATGCGTTATGCGTTATGCGTTATGCGTTATGCGTTATGCGTTATGCGTTATGCGTTATGCGTTATGCGTTATCCGTTATGCGTTATGCGTTATGACTTTTGCATTATGCGTTATGCGTTATGCGTTATGCGTCATGGGCTATGCGTTATGCCTTATGGTTTAAACGTTATGCGTTGTGCGTTATGCGTTATGCGTTATGCGTTATGACTTTTGCATTATGCGTTATGCCATATGCGTTATGTGTTATGCGTTATGCGTTATGCGTTATGAGTCTTGCGTTACGCGTTATGCGTTATGCGTTATGCGTTATGCGTTATGCTTATGCCTTTTGCGTTATGCGTTATGCGTTATGCGTTATGCGTAATGCGTTATGCGTTATGCGTTATGCGTTATGCGTTATGCGTTATGCGTTATGCGTTGTGCGTCATGCGTTATGCGTTATGCGTTATGCGTTATGCGTTATGCGTTATGCGTTATGCGTTATGCGTTATGCGTTATGCGTTATGCGTTATGCGTTATGCGTTATGCGTTATGCGTTATGCGTTATGCGTTATGCGTTATGCGTTATGCGTTATGCGTTATGCGTTATGCGTTATGCGTTATGCGTTATGCGTTATGCGTTATGCGTTATGCGTTATGCGTTATGCGTTATGCGTTATGCGTTATGCGTTATGCGTTATGCGTTATGCGTTATGCGTTATGCGTTATGCGTTATGCGTTATGCGTTATGCGTTATGCGTTATGCGTTATGCGTTATGCGTTATGCGTTATGCGTTATGCGTTATGCGTTATGCGTTATGCGTTATGCGTTATGCGTTATGCGTTATGCGTTATGCGTTATGCGTTATGCGTTATGCGTTATGCGTTATGCGTTAAGCGTTATGCGTTATGCGTTATGCGTTATGCGTTATTCGTTATGCGTTATGCGTTATGCGTTATGCGTTATGCGTTATGCGTTATGCGTTATGCGTTATGCGTTATGCGTTATTCGTTATGCGTTATGCGTTATGCGTTATGCGTTATGCGTTATGCGTTATGCGTTATGCGTTATGCGTTATGCGTTATGCGTTATGCGTTATGCGTTATGCGTTATGCGTTATGCGTTATGCGTTATGCGTTATGCGTTATGCGTTATGCGTTATGCGTTATGCGTTATGCGTTAAGCGTTATGCGTTATGCGTTATGCGTTATGCGTTATTCGTTATGCGTTATGCGTTATGCGTTATGCGTTATGCGTTATGCGTTATGCGTTATGCGTTATGCGTTATGCGTTATTCGTTATGCGTTATGCGTTATGCGTTATGCGTTATGCGTTATGCGTTATGCGTTATGCGTTATGCGTTATGCGTTATGCGTTATGCGTTATGCGTTATGCGTTATGCGTTATGCGTTATGCGTTATGCGTTATGCGTTATGCGTTATGCGTTATGCGTTATGCGTTACGCGTTATGCGTTATGCGTTATGCGTTATCCGTTATGCGTTATGCGTTATGCGTTATGCGTTATGCGTTATGCGTTATGCGTTATGCGTTATGCGTTATGCGTTATGCGTTATGCGTTATGCGTTATGCGTTATGCGTTATGCGTTATGCGTTATGCGTTATGCGTTATGCGTTATGCTTATGCCATATGCGTTATGCGTTATGCGTTATGCGTTATGCGTTATGCGTTATGCGTTATGCGTTATGCGTTATGCGTTATGCGTTATGCGTTATGCGTTATGCGTTATGCGTTATGCGTTATGCGTTATGCGTTATGCGTTATGCGTTATGCGTTATGCGTTATGCGTTATGCGTTATGCGTTATGCGTTATGCGTTATGCGTTATGCGTTATGCGTTATGCGTTATGCGTTATGCGTTATGCGTTATGCGTTATGCGTTATGCGTTATGCGTTATGCGTTATGCGTTATGCGTTATGCGTTATGCGTTATGCGTTATGCGTTATGCGTTATGCGTTATGCGTTATGCGTTATGCGTTATGCGTTTATGCGTTATGCGTTATGCGTTATGCGTTATGCGTTATGCGTTATGCGTTATGCGTTATGCGTTATGCGTTATGCGTTGTGCGTTATGCGTTATGCGTTGTGCGTTGTGCGTTATGCGTTATGCGTTATGCGTTATGCGTTATGCGTTATGCGTTATGCGTTATGCGTTATGCGTTATGCGTTATGCGTTATGCGTTATGCGTTATGCGTTATGCGTTATGCGTTATGCGTTATGCGTTATGCGTTATGCGTTATGCGTTATGCGTTATGCGTTATGCGTTATGCGTTATGCGTTATGCGTTATGCGTTATGCGTTATCCGTTATGCGTTATGCGTTATGACTTTTGCATTATGCGTTATGCGTTATGCGTTATGCGTCATGGGCTATGCGTTATGCCTTATGGTTTAAACGTTATGCGTTGTGCGTTATGCGTTATGCGTTATGCGTTATGCGTTATGCGTTATGACTTTTGCATTATGCGTTATGCCATATGCGTTATGCGTTATGCGTTATGCGTTATGCGTTATGAGTCTTGCGTTACGCGTTATGCGTTATGCGTTATGCGTTATGCGTTATGCGTTATGCGTTATGCTTATGCCTTTTGCGTTATGCGTTATGCGTTATGCGTTATGCGTAATGCGTTATGCGTTATGCGTTATGCGTTATGCGTTATGCGTTATGCGTTATTCGTTATGCGTTATGCGTTGTGCGTCATGCGTTATGCGTTATGCGTTATGCGTTATGCGTTATGCGTTATGCGTTATGCGTTATGCGTTATGCGTTATGCGTTATGCGTTATGCGTTATGCGTTATGCGTTATGCGTTATGCGTTATGCGTTATGCGTTATGCGTTATGCGTTATGCGTTATGCGTTATGCGTTATGCGTTATGCGTTATGCGTTATGCGTTATGCGTTATGCGTTATGCGTTATGCGTTATGCGTTATGCGTTATGCGTTATGCGTTATGCGTTATGCGTTATGCGTTATGCGTTATGCGTTATGCGTTATGCGTTATGCGTTATGCGTTATGCGTTATGCGTTATGCGTTATGCGTTATCCGTTATGCGTTATGCGTTATGACTTTTGCATTATGCGTTATGCGTTATGCGTTATGCGTTATAGGCTATGCGTTATGCCTTATGGTTTAAACGTTATGCGTTGTGCGTTATGCGTTATGCGTTATGCGTTATGCGTTATGAGTTTTGCGTTACGCGTATGCGTTATGAGTTTTGCATACGCGTTATGCGTTATGCGTTATGCGTTATGCGTTATGCGTTATGCGTTATGCTTATGCCTTATGCGTTATGCGTTATGCGTTATGCGTTATGCGTTATGCGTTATGCGTTATGCGTTATGCGTTATGCGTTATGCGTTATGCGTTATGCGTTATGCGTTATGCGTTATGCGTTATGCGTTATGCGTTATGCGTTATGCGTTATGCGTTATGCGTTATGCGTCATGCGTTATGCGTTATGCGTTATGCGTTATGCGTTATGCGTTATGCGTTATGCGTTATGCGTTATGCGTTATGCGTTATGCGTTATGCGTTATGCGTTATGCGTTATGCGTTATGCGTTATGCGTTATGCGTTATGCGTTATGCGTTATGCGTTATGCGTTATACGTTATGCGTTATGCGTTATGCGTTATGCGTTATGCGTTATGCGTTATGCGTTATGCGTTATCCGTTATGCGTTATGCGTTATGACTTTTGCATTATGCGTTATGCGTTATGCGTTATGCGTCATGGGCTATGCGTTATGCCTTATGGTTTAAACGTTATGCGTTGTGCGTTATGCGTTATGCGTTATGCGTTATGCGTTATGACTTTTGCATTATGCGTTATGCCATATGCGTTATGCGTTATGCGTTATGCGTTATGCGTTATGAGTCTTGCGTTACGCGTTATGCGTTATGCGTTATGCGTTATGCGTTATGCGTTATGCGTTATGCTTATGCCTTTTGCGTTATGCGTTATGCGTTATGCGTTATGCGTTATGCGTAATGCGTTATGCGTTATGCGTTATGCGTTATGCGTTATGCGTTATGCGTTATGCGTTGTGCGTTATGCGTTATGCGTTATGCGTTATGCGTTATGCGTTATGCGTTATGCGTTATGCGTTATGCGTTATGCGTTATGCGTTATGCGTTATGCGTTATGCGTTATGCGTTATGCGTTATGCGTTATGCGTTATGCGTTATGCGTTATGCGTTATGCGTTATGCGTTATGCGTTATGCGTTATGCGTTATGCGTTATGCGTTATGCGTTATGCGTTATGCGTTATGCGTTATGCGTTATGCGTTATGCGTTATGCGTTATGCGTTATGCGTTATGCGTTATGCGTTATGCGTTATGCGTTATGCGTTATGCGTTATGCGTTATGCGTTATGCGTTATGCGTTATGCGTTATGAGTTTTGCGTTACGCGTTATGCGTTATGAGTTTTGCGTTACGCGTTATGCGTTATGCGTTATGCGTTATGCGTTATTCGTTATGCGTTATGCGTTATGCGTTATGCGTTATGCGTTATGCGTTATGCGTTATGCGTTATGCGTTATGCGTTATGCGTTATGCGTTATGCGTTATGCGTTATGCGTTATGCGTTATGCGTTATGCGTTATGCGTTATGCGTTATGCGTTAAGCGTTATGCGTTATGCGTTATGCGTTATGCGTTATTCGTTATGCGTTATGCGTTATGCGTTATGCGTTATGCGTTATGCGTTATGCGTTATGCGTTATGCGTTATGCGTTATTCGTTATGCGTTATGCGTTATGCCTTATGCGTTATGCGTTATGCGTTATGCGTTATGCGTTATGCGTTATGCGTTATGCGTTATGCGTTATGCGTTATGCGTTATGCGTTATGCGTTATGCGTTATGCGTTATGCGTTATGCGTTATGCGTTATGCGTTATGCGTTATGCGTTATGCGTTATGCGTCATGCGTCATGCGTTATGCGTTATGCGTTATGCGTTATGCGTTATGCGTTATGCGTTATGCGTCATGCGTTATGCGTTATGCGTTATGCGTTATGCGTTATGCGTTATGCGTTATGCGTTATGCGTTATGCGTTATGCGTTATGCGTTATGCGTTATGCGTTATGCGTTATGCGTTATGCGTTATGCGTTATGCGTTATGCGTTATGCGTTATGCGTTATGCGTTATGCGTTATGCGTTATGCGTTATGCGTTATGCGTTATGCGTTATGCGTTATGCGTTATGCGTTATGCGTTATCCGTTATGCGTTATGCGTTATGACTTTTGCATTATGCGTTATGCGTTATGCGTTATGCGTCATGGGCTATGCGTTATGCCTTATGGTTTAAACGTTATGCGTTGTGCGTTATGCGTTATGCGTTATGCGTTATGCGTTATGCGTTATGCGTTATGCGTTATGCGTTAAGCGTTATGCGTTATGCGTTATGCGTTATGCGTTATTCGTTATGCGTTATGCGTTATGCGTTATGCGTTATGCGTTATGCGTTATGCGTTATGCGTTATGCGTTATTCGTTATGCGTTATGCGTTATGCGTTATGCGTTATGCGTTATGCGTTATGCGTTATGCGTTATGCGTTATGCGTTATGCGTTATGCGTTATGCGTTATGCGTTATGCGTTATGCGTTATGCGTTATGCGTTATGCGTTATGCGTTATGCGTTATGCGTTATGCGTTACGCGTTATGCGTTATGCGTTATGCGTTATCCGTTATGCGTTATGCGTTATGCGTTATGCGTTATGCGTTATGCGTTATGCGTTATGCGTTATGCGTTATGCGTTATGCGTTATGCGTTATGCGTTATGCGTTATGCGTTATGCGTTATGCGTTATGCGTTATGCGTTATGCGTTATGCTTATGCCATATGCGTTATGCGTTATGCGTTATGCGTTATGCGTTATGCGTTATGCGTTATGCGTTATGCGTTATGCGTTATGCGTTATGCGTTATGCGTTATGCGTTATGCGTTATGCGTTATGCGTTATGCGTTATGCGTTATGCGTTATGCGTTATGCGTTATGCGTTATGCGTTATGCGTTATGCGTTATGCGTTATGCGTTATGCGTTATGCGTTATGCGTTATGCGTTATGCGTTATGCGTTATGCGTTATGCGTTATGCGTTATGCGTTATGCGTTATGCGTTATGCGTTATGCGTTATGCGTTATGCGTTATGCGTTATGCGTTATGCGTTATGCGTTATGCGTTATGCGTTTATGCGTTATGCGTTATGCGTTATGCGTTATGCGTTATGCGTTATGCGTTATGCGTTATGCGTTATGCGTTATGCGTTGTGCGTTATGCGTTATGCGTTGTGCGTTGTGCGTTATGCGTTATGCGTTATGCGTTATGCGTTATGCGTTATGCGTTATGCGTTATGCGTTATGCGTTATGCGTTATGCGTTATGCGTTATGCGTTATGCGTTATGCGTTATGCGTTATGCGTTATGCGTTATGCGTTATGCGTTATGCGTTATGCGTTATGCGTTATGCGTTATGCGTTATGCGTTATGCGTTATCCGTTATGCGTTATGCGTTATGACTTTTGCATTATGCGTTATGCGTTATGCGTTATGCGTCATGGGCTATGCGTTATGCCTTATGGTTTAAACGTTATGCGTTGTGCGTTATGCGTTATGCGTTATGCGTTATGCGTTATGCGTTATGACTTTTGCATTATGCGTTATGCCATATGCGTTATGCGTTATGCGTTATGCGTTATGCGTTATGAGTCTTGCGTTACGCGTTATGCGTTATGCGTTATGCGTTATGCGTTATGCGTTATGCGTTATGCTTATGCCTTTTGCGTTATGCGTTATGCGTTATGCGTTATGCGTAATGCGTTATGCGTTATGCGTTATGCGTTATGCGTTATGCGTTATGCGTTATTCGTTATGCGTTATGCGTTGTGCGTCATGCGTTATGCGTTATGCGTTATGCGTTATGCGTTATGCGTTATGCGTTATGCGTTATGCGTTATGCGTTATGCGTTATGCGTTATGCGTTATGCGTTATGCGTTATGCGTTATGCGTTATGCGTTATGCGTTATGCGTTATGCGTTATGCGTTATGCGTTATGCGTTATGCGTTATGCGTTATGCGTTATGCGTTATGCGTTATGCGTTATGCGTTATGCGTTATGCGTTATCCGTTATGCGTTATGCGTTATGCGTTATGCGTTATGCGTTATGCGTTATGCGTTATGCGTTATGCGTTATGCGTTATGCGTTATGCGTTATGCGTTATGCGTTATGCGTTATGCGTTATGCGTTATGCGTTATGCGTTATGCGTTATGCGTTATGCGTTATGCGTTATGCGTTATGCGTTATGCGTTATGCGTTATGCGTTATGCGTTATGCGTTATGCGTTATGCGTTATGCGTTATGCGTTATGCGTTATGCGTTATGCGTTATGCGTTATGCGTTATCCGTTATGCGTTATGCGTTATGACTTTTGCATTATGCGTTATGCGTTATGCGTTATGCGTCATGGGCTATGCGTTATGCCTTATGGTTTAAACGTTATGCGTTGTGCGTTATGCGTTATGCGTTATGCGTTATGCGTTATGCGTTATGCGTAATGCGTTATGCGTTATGCGTTATGCGTTATGCGTTATGCGTTATGCGTTATGCGTTATGCGTTATGCGTTGTGCGTCATGCGTTATGCGTTATGCGTTATGCGTTATGCGTTATGCGTTATGCGTTATGCGTTATGCGTTATGCGTTATGCGTTATGCGTTATGCGTTATGCGTTATGCGTTATGCGTTATGCGTTATGCGTTATGCGTTATGCGTTATGCGTTATGCGTTATGCGTTATGCGTTATGCGTTATGCGTTATGCGTTATGCGTTATGCGTTATGCGTTATGCGTTATGCGTTATGCGTTATGCGTTATGCGTTATGCGTTATGCGTTATGCGTTATGCGTTATGCGTTATGCGTTATGCGTTATGCGTTATGCGTTATGCGTTATGCGTTATGCGTTATGCGTTATGCGTTATGCGTTATGCGTTATGCGTTATGCGTTATGAGTTTTGCGTTACGCGTTATGCGTTATGAGTTTTGCGTTACGCGTTATGCGTTATGCGTTATGCGTTATGCGTTATGCGTTATGCTTATGCCTTATGCGTTATGCGTTATGCGTTATGCGTTATGCGTTATGCGTTATGCGTTATGCGTTATGCGTTATGCGTTATGCGTTATGCGTTATGCGTTATGCGTTATGCGTTATGCGTTATGCGTTATGCGTTATGCGTTATGCGTTATGCGTTATGCGTTATGCGTTATGCGTTATCCGTTATGCGTTATGCGTTATGACTTTTGCATTATGCGTTATGCGTTATGCGTTATGCGTCATGGGCTATGCGTTATGCCTTATGGTTTAAACGTTATGCGTTGTGCGTTATGCGTTATGCGTTATGCGTTATGCGTTATGACTTTTGCATTATGCGTTATGCCATATGCGTTATGCGTTATGCGTTATGCGTTATGCGTTATGAGTCTTGCGTTACGCGTTATGCGTTATGCGTTATGCGTTATGCGTTATGCGTTATGCGTTATGCTTATGCCTTTTGCGTTATGCGTTATGCGTTATGCGTTATGCGTTATGCGTAATGCGTTATGCGTTATGCGTTATGCGTTATGCGTTATGCGTTATGCGTTATGCGTTGTGCGTTATGCGTTATGCGTTATGCGTTATGCGTTATGCGTTATGCGTTATGCGTTATGCGTTATGCGTTATGCGTTATGCGTTATGCGTTATGCGTTATGCGTTATCCGTTATGCGTTATGCGTTATGACTTTTGCATTATGCGTTATGCGTTATGCGTTATGCGTCATGGGCTATGCGTTATGCCTTATGGTTTAAACGTTATGCGTTGTGCGTTATGCGTTATGCGTTATGCGTTATGCGTTATGCGTTATGCGTAATGCGTTATGCGTTATGCGTTATGCGTTATGCGTTATGCGTTATGCGTTATGCGTTATGCGTTATGCGTTGTGCGTCATGCGTTATGCGTTATGCGTTATGCGTTATGCGTTATGCGTTATGCGTTATGCGTTATGCGTTATGCGTTATGCGTTATGCGTTATGCGTTATGCGTTATGCGTTATGCGTTATGCGTTATGCGTTATGCGTTATGCGTTATGCGTTATGCGTTATGCGTTATGCGTTATGCGTTATGCGTTATGCGTTATGCGTTATGCGTTATGCGTTATGCGTTATGCGTTACGCGTTATGCGTTATGCGTTATGCGTTATGCGTTATGCGTTATGCGTTATGCGTTATGCGTTATGCGTTATGCGTTATGCGTTATGCGTTATGCGTTATGCGTTATGCGTTATGCGTTATGCGTTATGCGTTATGCGTTATCCGTTATGCGTTATGCGTTATGACTTTTGCATTATGCGTTATGCGTTATGCGTTATGCGTCATGGGCTATGCGTTATGCCTTATGGTTTAAACGTTATGCGTTGTGCGTTATGCGTTATGCGTTATGCGTTATGCGTTATGCGTTATGACTTTTGCATTATGCGTTATGCCATATGCGTTATGCGTTATGCGTTATGCGTTATGCGTTATGCGTTATGAGTCTTGCGTTACGCGTTATGCGTTATGCGTTATGCGTTATGCGTTATGCGTTATGCGTTATGCTTATGCCTTTTGCGTTATGCGTTATGCGTTATGCGTTATGCGTAATGCGTTATGCGTTATGCGTTATGCGTTATGCGTTATGCGTTATTCGTTATGCGTTATGCGTTGTGCGTCATGCGTTATGCGTTATGCGTTATGCGTTATGCGTTATGCGTTATGCGTTATGCGTTATGCGTTATGCGTTATGCGTTATGCGTTATGCGTTATGCGTTATGCGTTATGCGTTATGCGTTATGCGTTATGCGTTATGCGTTATGCGTTATGCGTTATGCGTTATGCGTTATGCGTTATGCGTTATGCGTTATGCGTTATGCGTTATGCGTTATGCGTTATGCGTTATGCGTTATGCGTTATGCGTTATGCGTTATCCGTTATGCGTTATGCGTTATGCGTTATGCGTTATGCGTTATGCGTTATGCGTTATGCGTTATGCGTTATGCGTTATGCGTTATGCGTTATGCGTTATGCGTTATGCGTTATGCGTTATGCGTTATGCGTTATGCGTTATGCGTTATGCGTTATGCGTTATGCGTTATGCGTTATGCGTTATGCGTTATGCGTTATGCGTTATGCGTTATGCGTTATGCGTTATGCGTTATGCGTTATGCGTTATGCGTTATGCGTTATGCGTTATCCGTTATGCGTTATGCGTTATGACTTTTGCATTATGCGTTATGCGTTATGCGTTATGCGTCATGGGCTATGCGTTATGCCTTATGGTTTAAACGTTATGCGTTGTGCGTTATGCGTTATGCGTTATGCGTTATGCGTTATGCGTTATGCGTAATGCGTTATGCGTTATGCGTTATGCGTTATGCGTTATGCGTTATGCGTTATGCGTTATGCGTTATGCGTTGTGCGTCATGCGTTATGCGTTATGCGTTATGCGTTATGCGTTATGCGTTATGCGTTATGCGTTATGCGTTATGCGTTATGCGTTATGCGTTATGCGTTATGCGTTATGCGTTATGCGTTATGCGTTATGCGTTATGCGTTATGCGTTATGCGTTATGCGTTATGCGTTATGCGTTATGCGTTATGCGTTATGCGTTATGCGTTATGCGTTATGCGTTATGCGTTATGCGTTATGCGTTATGCGTTATGCGTTATGCGTTATGCGTTATGCGTTATGCGTTATGCGTTATGCGTTATGCGTTATGCGTTATGCGTTATGCGTTATGCGTTATGCGTTATGCGTTATGCGTTATGCGTTATGCGTTATGCGTTATGCGTTATGCGTTATGAGTTTTGCGTTACGCGTTATGCGTTATGAGTTTTGCGTTACGCGTTATGCGTTATGCGTTATGCGTTATGCGTTATGCGTTATGCTTATGCCTTATGCGTTATGCGTTATGCGTTATGCGTTATGCGTTATGCGTTATGCGTTATGCGTTATGCGTTATGCGTTATGCGTTATGCGTTATGCGTTATGCGTTATGCGTTATGCGTTATGCGTTATGCGTTATGCGTTATGCGTTATGCGTTATGCGTTATGCGTTATGCGTTATCCGTTATGCGTTATGCGTTATGACTTTTGCATTATGCGTTATGCGTTATGCGTTATGCGTCATGGGCTATGCGTTATGCCTTATGGTTTAAACGTTATGCGTTGTGCGTTATGCGTTATGCGTTATGCGTTATGCGTTATGACTTTTGCATTATGCGTTATGCCATATGCGTTATGCGTTATGCGTTATGAGTCTTGCGTTACGCGTTATGCGTTATGCGTTATGCGTTATGCGTTATGCGTTATGCGTTATGCTTATGCCTTTTGCGTTATGCGTTATGCGTTATGCGTTATGCGTTATGCGTAATGCGTTATGCGTTATGCGTTATGCGTTATGCGTTATGCGTTATGCGTTATGCGTTGTGCGTTATGCGTTATGCGTTATGCGTTATGCGTTATGCGTTATGCGTTATGCGTTATGCGTTATGCGTTATGCGTTATGCGTTATGCGTTATGCGTTATGCGTTATCCGTTATGCGTTATGCGTTATGACTTTTGCATTATGCGTTATGCGTTATGCGTTATGCGTCATGGGCTATGCGTTATGCCTTATGGTTTAAACGTTATGCGTTGTGCGTTATGCGTTATGCGTTATGCGTTATGCGTTATGCGTTATGCGTAATGCGTTATGCGTTATGCGTTATGCGTTATGCGTTATGCGTTATGCGTTATGCGTTATGCGTTATGCGTTGTGCGTCATGCGTTATGCGTTATGCGTTATGCGTTATGCGTTATGCGTTATGCGTTATGCGTTATGCGTTATGCGTTATGCGTTATGCGTTATGCGTTATGCGTTATGCGTTATGCGTTATGCGTTATGCGTTATGCGTTATGCGTTATGCGTTATGCGTTATGCGTTATGCGTTATGCGTTATGCGTTATGCGTTATGCGTTATGCGTTATGCGTTATGCGTTATGCGTTATGCGTTATGCGTTATGCGTTATGCGTTATGCGTTATGCGTTATGCGTTATGCGTTATGCGTTATGCGTTATGCGTTATGCGTTATGCGTTATGCGTTATGCGTTATGCGTTATGCGTTATGCGTTATGCGTTATGCGTTATGCGTTATGCGTTATGCGTTATGCGTTATGCGTTATGCGTTATGCGTTATGCGTTATGCGTTATGCGTTATGCGTTATGCGTTATGCGTTATGCGTTATGCGTTATGCGTTATGCGTTATGCGTTATGCGTTATGAGTTTTGCGTTACGCGTTATGCGTTATGAGTTTTGCGTTACGCGTTATGCGTTATGCGTTATGCGTTATGCGTTATTCGTTATGCGTTATGCGTTATGCGTTATGCGTTATGCGTTATGCGTTATGCGTTATGCGTTATGCGTTATGCGTTATGCGTTATGCGTTATGCGTTATGCGTTATGCGTTATGCGTTATGCGTTATGCGTTATGCGTTATGCGTTATGCGTTATGCGTTAAGCGTTATGCGTTATGCGTTATGCGTTATGCGTTATTCGTTATGCGTTATGCGTTATGCGTTATGCGTTATGCGTTATGCGTTATGCGTTATGCGTTATGCGTTATGCGTTATTCGTTATGCGTTATGCGTTATGCCTTATGCGTTATGCGTTATGCGTTATGCGTTATGCGTTATGCGTCATGGGCTATGCGTTATGCCTTATGGTTTAAACGTTATGCGTTGTGCGTTATGCGTTATGCGTTATGCGTTATGCGTTATGACTTTTGCATTATGCGTTATGCCATATGCGTTATGTGTTATGCGTTATGCGTTATGCGTTATGAGTCTTGCGTTACGCGTTATGCGTTATGCGTTATGCGTTATGCGTTATGCGTTATGCGTTATGCGTTATGCTTATGCCTTTTGCGTTATGCGTTATGCGTTATGCGTTATGCGTAATGCGTTATGCGTTATGCGTTATGCGTTATGCGTTATGCGTTATGCGTTATGCGTTGTGCGTCATGCGTTATGCGTTATGCGTTATGCGTTATGCGTTGTGCGTTATGCGTTATGCGTTATGCGTTATGCGTTATGCGTTATGCGTTATGCGTTATGCGTTATGCGTTATGCGTTATGCGTTATGCGTTATGCGTTATGCGTTATGCGTTATGCGTTATGCGTTATGCGTTATGCGTTATGCGTTATGCGTTATGCGTTATGCGTTATGCGTTATGCGTTATGCGTTATGCGTTATGCGTTATGCGTTATGCGTTATGCGTTATGCGTTATGCGTTATGCGTTATGCGTTATGCGTTATGCGTTATGCGTTATGCGTTATGCGTTATGCGTTATGCGTTATGCGTTATGCGTTATGCGTTATGCGTTATGCGTTATGCGTTATGCGTTATGCGTTATGCGTTATGCGTTATGCGTTATGCGTTATGCGTTATGCGTTATGCGTTATGCGTTATGCGTTATGCGTTATGCGTTATGCGTTATGCGTTAAGCGTTATGCGTTATGCGTTATGCGTTATGCGTTATTCGTTATGCGTTATGCGTTATGCGTTATGCGTTATGCGTTATGCGTTATGCGTTATGCGTTATGCGTTATGCGTTATTCGTTATGCGTTATGCGTTATGCGTTATGCGTTATGCGTTATGCGTTATGCGTTATGCGTTATGCGTTATGCGTTATGCGTTATGCGTTATGCGTTATGCGTTATGCGTTATGCGTTATGCGTTATGCGTTATGCGTTATGCGTTATGCGTTATGCGTTATGCGTTATGCGTTATGCGTTAAGCGTTATGCGTTATGCGTTATGCGTTATGCGTTATTCGTTATGCGTTATGCGTTATGCGTTATGCGTTATGCGTTATGCGTTATGCGTTATGCGTTATGCGTTATGCGTTATTCGTTATGCGTTATGCGTTATGCGTTATGCGTTATGCGTTATGCGTTATGCGTTATGCGTTATGCGTTATGCGTTATGCGTTATGCGTTATGCGTTATGCGTTATGCGTTATGCGTTATGCGTTATGCGTTATGCGTTATGCGTTATGCGTTATGCGTTATGCGTTATGCGTTATGCGTTACGCGTTATGCGTTATGCGTTATGCGTTATCCGTTATGCGTTATGCGTTATGCGTTATGCGTTATGCGTTATGCGTTATGCGTTATGCGTTATGCGTTATGCGTTATGCGTTATGCGTTATGCGTTATGCGTTATGCGTTATGCGTTATGCGTTATGCGTTATGCGTTATGCGTTATGCGTTATGCGTTATGCGTTATGCGTTATGCGTTATGCGTTATGCGTTATGCGTTATGCTTATGCCATATGCGTTATGCGTTATGCGTTATGCGTTATGCGTTATGCGTTATGCGTTATGCGTTATGCGTTATGCGTTATGCGTTATGCGTTATGCGTTATGCGTTATGCGTTATGCGTTATGCGTTATGCGTTATGCGTTATGCGTTATGCGTTATGCGTTATGCGTTATGCGTTATGCGTTATGCGTTATGCGTTATGCGTTATGCGTTATGCGTTATGCGTTATGCGTTATGCGTTATGCGTTATGCGTTATGCGTTATGCGTTATGCGTTATGCGTTATGCGTTATGCGTTATGCGTTATGCGTTATGCGTTATGCGTTTATGCGTTATGCGTTATGCGTTATGCGTTATGCGTTATGCGTTATGCGTTATGCGTTATGCGTTATGCGTTATGCGTTATGCGTTGTGCGTTATGCGTTATGCGTTGTGCGTTGTGCGTTATGCGTTATGCGTTATGCGTTATGCGTTATGCGTTATGCGTTATGCGTTATGCGTTATGCGTTATGCGTTATGCGTTATGCGTTATGCGTTATGCGTTATGCGTTATGCGTTATGCGTTATGCGTTATGCGTTATGCGTTATGCGTTATGCGTTATGCGTTATGCGTTATGCGTTATGCGTTATCCGTTATGCGTTATGCGTTATGACTTTTGCATTATGCGTTATGCGTTATGCGTTATGCGTCATGGGCTATGCGTTATGCCTTATGGTTTAAACGTTATGCGTTGTGCGTTATGCGTTATGCGTTATGCGTTATGCGTTATGCGTTATGACTTTTGCATTATGCGTTATGCCATATGCGTTATGCGTTATGCGTTATGCGTTATGCGTTATGCGTTATGAGTCTTGCGTTACGCGTTATGCGTTATGCGTTATGCGTTATGCGTTATGCGTTATGCGTTATGCGTTATGCTTATGCCTTTTGCGTTATGCGTTATGCGTTATGCGTTATGCGTAATGCGTTATGCGTTATGCGTTATGCGTTATGCGTTATGCGTTATGCGTTATGCGTTATGCGTTGTGCGTCATGCGTTATGCGTTATGCGTTATGCGTTATGCGTTATGCGTTATGCGTTATGCGTTATGCGTTATGCGTTATGCGTTATGCGTTATGCGTTATGCGTTATGCGTTATGCGTTATGCGTTATGCGTTATGCGTTATGCGTTATGCGTTATGCGTTATGCGTTATGCGTTATGCGTTATGCGTTATGCGTTATGCGTTATGCGTTATGCGTTATCCGTTATGCGTTATGCGTTATGCGTTATGCGTTATGCGTTATGCGTTATGCGTTATGCGTTATGCGTTATGCGTTATGCGTTATGCGTTATGCGTTATGCGTTATGCGTTATGCGTTATGCGTTATGCGTTATGCGTTATGCGTTATGCGTTATGCGTTATGCGTTATGCGTTATGCGTTATGCGTTATGCGTTATGCGTTATGCGTTATGCGTTATGCGTTATGCGTTATCCGTTATGCGTTATGCGTTATGACTTTTGCATTATGCGTTATGCGTTATGCGTTATGCGTCATGGGCTATGCGTTATGCCTTATGGTTTAAACGTTATGCGTTGTGCGTTATGCGTTATGCGTTATGCGTTATGCGTTATGCGTTATGCGTAATGCGTTATGCGTTATGCGTTATGCGTTATGCGTTATGCGTTATGCGTTATGCGTTATGCGTTGTGCGTCATGCGTTATGCGTTATGCGTTATGCGTTATGCGTTATGCGTTATGCGTTATGCGTTATGCGTTATGCGTTATGCGTTATGCGTTATGCGTTATGCGTTATGCGTTATGCGTTATGCGTTATGCGTTATGCGTTATGCGTTATGCGTTATGCGTTATGCGTTATGCGTTATGCGTTATGCGTTATGCGTTATGCGTTATGCGTTATGCGTTATGCGTTATGCGTTATGCGTTATGCGTTATGCGTTATGCGTTATGCGTTATGCGTTATGCGTTATGCGTTATGCGTTATGCGTTATGCGTTATGCGTTATGCGTTATGCGTTATGCGTTATGCGTTATGCGTTATGCGTTATGCGTTATGAGTTTTGCGTTACGCGTTATGCGTTATGAGTTTTGCGTTACGCGTTATGCGTTATGCGTTATGCGTTATGCGTTATGCGTTATGCTTATGCCTTATGCGTTATGCGTTATGCGTTATGCGTTATGCGTTATGCGTTATGCGTTATGCGTTATGCGTTATGCGTTATGCGTTATGCGTTATGCGTTATGCGTTATGCGTTATGCGTTATGCGTTATGCGTTATGCGTTATGCGTTATGCGTTATGCGTTATGCGTTATGCGTTATGCGTTATGCGTTATGCGTTATGCGTTATGCGTTATGCGTTATGCGTTATGCGTTATGCGTTATGCGTTATGCGTTATGCGTTATGCGTTATGCGTTATGCGTTATGCGTTATGCGTTATGCGTTATGCGTTATGCGTTATGCGTTATGCGTTATGCGTTATGCGTTATGCGTTATGCGTTATGCGTTATGCGTTATGCGTTATGCGTTATGCGTTATGCGTTATGCGTTATGCGTTATGCGTTATGCGTTATGCGTTATGCGTTATGCGTTATGCGTTATGCGTTATGCGTTATGCGTTATGCGTTATGCGTTATGCGTTATGCGTTATGCGTTATGCGTTATGCGTTATGCGTTATGCGTTATGCGTTATGCGTTATGCGTTATGCGTTATGCGTTATGCGTTATGCGTTATGCGTTATGCGTTATGCGTTATGCGTTATGCGTTATGCGTTATGCGTTATGCGTTATCCGTTATGCGTTATGCGTTATGACTTTTGCATTATGCGTTATGCGTTATGCGTTATGCGTTATAGGCTATGCGTTATGCCTTATGGTTTAAACGTTATGCGTTGTGCGTTATGCGTTATGCGTTATGCGTTTTGCGTTATGAGTTTTGCGTTACGCGTATGCGTTATGAGTTTTGCGTTACGCGTTATGCGTTATGCGTTATGCGTTATGCGTTATGCGTTATGCGTTATGCGTTATGCTTATGCCTTATGCGTTATGCGTTATGCGTTATGCGTTATGCGTTATGCGTTATGCGTTATGCGTTATGCGTTATGCGTTATGCGTTATGCGTTATGCGTTATGCGTTATGCGTTATGCGTTATGCGTTATGCGTTATGCGTCATGCGTTATGCGTTATGCGTTATGCGTTATGCGTTATGCGTTATGCGTTATGCGTTATGCGTTATGCGTTATGCGTTATGCGTTATGCGTTATGCGTTATGCGTTATGCGTTATGCGTTATGCGTTATGCGTTATGCGTTATGCGTTATGCGTTATGCGTTATGCGTTATGCGTTATGCGTTATGCGTTATGCGTTATGCGTTATGCGTTATGCGTTATGCGTTATGCGTTATGCGTTATGCGTTATGCGTTATGCGTTATGCGTTATCCGTTATGCGTTATGCGTTATGACTTTTGCATTATGCGTTATGCGTTATGCGTTATGCGTCATGGGCTATGCGTTATGCCTTATGGTTTAAACGTTATGCGTTGTGCGTTATGCGTTATGCGTTATGCGTTATGCGTTATGCGTTATGACTTTTGCATTATGCGTTATGCCATATGCGTTATGCGTTATGCGTTATGCGTTATGCGTTATGCGTTATGAGTCTTGCGTTACGCGTTATGCGTTATGCGTTATGCGTTATGCGTTATGCGTTATGCGTTATGCTTATGCCTTTTGCGTTATGCGTTATGCGTTATGCGTTATGCGTAATGCGTTATGCGTTATGCGTTATGCGTTATGCGTTATGCGTTATGCGTTATGCGTTATGCGTTATGCGTTATGCGTTATGCGTTATGCGTTATGCGTTATGCGTTATGCGTTATGCGTTATGCGTTATGCGTTATGCGTTATGCGTTATGCGTTATGCGTTATGCGTTATGCGTTATGCGTTATGCGTTATGCGTTATGCGTTATGCGTTATGCGTTATGCGTTATGCGTTATGCGTTATGCGTTATGCGTTATGCGTTATGCGTTATGCGTTATGCGTTATGCGTTATGCGTTATGCGTTATGCGTTATGCGTTATGCGTTATGCGTTATGCGTTATGCGTTATGCGTTATGCGTTATGCGTTATGCGTTATGCGTTATGCGTTATGCGTTATGCGTTATGCGTTATGCGTTATGCGTTATGCGTTATGCGTTATGCGTTATGCGTTATGCGTTATGCGTTATGCGTTATGCGTTATGCGTTATGCGTTATGCGTTATCCGTTATGCGTTATGCGTTATGACTTTTGCATTATGCGTTATGCGTTATGCGTTATGCGTCATGGGCTATGCGTTATGCCTTATGGTTTAAACGTTATGCGTTGTGCGTTATGCGTTATGCGTTATGCGTTATGCGTTATGCGTAATGCGTTATGCGTTATGCGTTATGCGTTATGCGTTATGCGTTATGCGTTATGCGTTATGCGTTATGCGTTGTGCGTCATGCGTTATGCGTTATGCGTTATGCGTTATGCGTTATGCGTTATGCGTTATGCGTTATGCGTTATGCGTTATGCGTTATGCGTTATGCGTTATGCGTTATGCGTTATGCGTTATGCGTTATGCGTTATGCGTTATGCGTTATGCGTTATGCGTTATGCGTTATGCGTTATGCGTTATGCGTTATGCGTTATGCGTTATGCGTTATGCGTTATGCGTTATGCGTTATGCGTTATGCGTTATGCGTTATGCGTTATGCGTTATGCGTTATGCGTTATGCGTTATGCGTTATGCGTTATGCGTTATGCGTTATGCGTTATGCGTTATGCGTTATGCGTTATGCGTTATGCGTTATGCGTTATGCGTTATGCGTTATGCGTTATGCGTTATGCGTTATGCGTTATGCGTTATGCGTTATGCGTTATGCGTTATGAGTTTTGCGTTACGCGTTATGCGTTATGAGTTTTGCGTTACGCGTTATGCGTTATGCGTTATGCGTTATGCGTTATGCTTATGCCTTATGCGTTATGCGTTATGCGTTATGCGTTATGCGTTATGCGTTATGCGTTATGCGTTATGCGTTATGCGTTATGCGTTATGCGTTATGCGTTATGCGTTATGCGTTATGCGTTATGCGTTATGCGTTATGCGTTATGCGTTATGCGTTATGCGTTATGCGTTATGCGTTATGCGTTATGCGTTATGCGTTATGCGTTATGCGTTATGCGTTATGCGTTATGCGTTATGCGTTATGCGTTATGCGTTATGCGTTATGCGTTATGCGTTATGCGTTATGCGTTATGCGTTATGCGTTATGCGTTATGCGTTATGCGTTATGCGTTATGCGTTATGCGTTATGCGTTATGCGTTATGCGTTATGCGTTATGCGTTATGCGTTATGCGTTATGCGTTATGCGTTATGCGTTATGCGTTATGCGTTATGCGTTATGCGTTATGCGTTATGCGTTATGCGTTATGCGTTATGCGTTATGCGTTATGCGTTATGCGTTATGCGTTATGCGTTATGCGTTATGCGTTATGCGTTATGCGTTATGCGTTATGCGTTATGCGTTATGCGTTATCCGTTATGCGTTATGCGTTATGACTTTTGCATTATGCGTTATGCGTTATGCGTTATGCGTTATAGGCTATGCGTTATGCCTTATGGTTTAAACGTTATGCGTTGTGCGTTATGCGTTATGCGTTATGCGTTATGCGTTATGCGTTGTGCGTCATGCGTTATGCGTTATGCGTTATGCGTTATGCGTTATGCGTTATGCGTTATGCGTTATGCGTTATGCGTTATGCGTTATGCGTTATGCGTTATGCGTTATGCGTTATGCGTTATGCGTTATGCGTTATGCGTTATGCGTTATGCGTTATGCGTTATGCGTTATGCGTTATGCGTTATGCGTTATGCGTTATGCGTTATGCGTTATGCGTTATGCGTTATGCGTTATGCGTTATGCGTTATGCGTTATGCGTTATGCGTTATGCGTTATGCGTTATGCGTTATGCGTTATGCGTTATGCGTTATGCGTTATGAGTTTTGCGTTACGCGTTATGCGTTATGAGTTTTGCGTTACGCGTTATGCGTTATGCGTTATGCGTTATGCGTTATGCGTTATGCTTATGCCTTATGCGTTATGCGTTATGCGTTATGCGTTATGCGTTATGCGTTATGCGTTATGCGTTATGCGTTATGCGTTATGCGTTATGCGTTATGCGTTATGCGTTATGCGTTATGCGTTATGCGTTATGCGTTATGCGTTATGCGTTATGCGTTATGCGTTATGCGTTATGCGTTATGCGTTATGCGTTATGCGTTATGCGTTATGCGTTATGCGTTATGCGTTATGCGTTATGCGTTATGCGTTATGCGTTATGCGTTATGCGTTATGCGTTATGCGTTATGCGTTATGCGTTATGCGTTATGCGTTATGCGTTATGCGTTATGCGTTATGCGTTATGCGTTATGCGTTATGCGTTATGCGTTATGCGTTATGCGTTATGCGTTATGCGTTATGCGTTATGCGTTATGCGTTATGCGTTATGCGTTATGCGTTATGCGTTATGCGTTATGCGTTATGCGTTATGCGTTATGCGTTATGCGTTATGCGTTATGCGTTATGCGTTATGCGTTATGCGTTATGCGTTATGCGTTATGCGTTATGCGTTATGCGTTATGCGTTATGCGTTATGCGTTATGCGTTATGCGTTATGCGTTATCCGTTATGCGTTATGCGTTATGACTTTTGCATTATGCGTTATGCGTTATGCGTTATGCGTTATAGGCTATGCGTTATGCCTTATGGTTTAAACGTTATGCGTTGTGCGTTATGCGTTATGCGTTATGCGTTATGCGTTATGAGTTTTGCGTTACGCGTATGCGTTATGAGTTTTGCGTTACGCGTTATGCGTTATGCGTTATGCGTTATGCGTTATGCGTTATGCGTTATGCTTATGCCTTATGCGTTATGCGTTATGCGTTATGCGTTATGCGTTATGCGTTATGCGTTATGCGTTATGCGTTATGCGTTATGCGTTATGCGTTATGCGTTATGCGTTATGCGTTATGCGTTATGCGTTATGCGTCATGCGTTATGCGTTATGCGTTATGCGTTATGCGTTATGCGTTATGCGTTATGCGTTATGCGTTATGCGTTATGCGTTATGCGTTATGCGTTATGCGTTATGCGTTATGCGTTATGCGTTATGCGTTATGCGTTATGCTTATGCCTTATGCGTTATGCGTTATGCGTTATGCGTTATGCGTTATGCGTTATGCGTTATGCGTTATGCGTTATGCGTTATGCGTTATGCGTTATGCGTTATGCGTTATGCGTTATGCGTTATGCGTTATGCGTTATCCGTTATGCGTTATGCGTTATGACTTTTGCATTATGCGTTATGCGTTATGCGTTATGCGTCATGGGCTATGCGTTATGCCTTATGGTTTAAACGTTATGCGTTGTGCGTTATGCGTTATGCGTTATGCGTTATGCGTTATGCGTTATGACTTTTGCATTATGCGTTATGCCATATGCGTTATGCGTTATGCGTTATGCGTTATGCGTTATGCGTTATGAGTCTTGCGTTACGCGTTATGCGTTATGCGTTATGCGTTATGCGTTATGCGTTATGCGTTATGCTTATGCCTTTTGCGTTATGCGTTATGCGTTATGCGTTATGCGTAATGCGTTATGCGTTATGCGTTATGCGTTATGCGTTATGCGTTATGCGTTATGCGTTATGCGTTATGCGTTATGCGTTATGCGTTATGCGTTATGCGTTATGCGTTATGCGTTATGCGTTATGCGTTATGCGTTATGCGTTATGCGTTATGCGTTATGCGTTATGCGTTATGCGTTATGCGTTATGCGTTATGCGTTATGCGTTATGCGTTATGCGTTATGCGTTATGCGTTATGCGTTATGCGTTATGCGTTATGCGTTATGCGTTATGCGTTATGCGTTATGCGTTATGCGTTATGCGTTATGCGTTATGCGTTATGCGTTATGCGTTATGCGTTATGCGTTATGCGTTATGCGTTATGCGTTATGCGTTATGCGTTATGCGTTATGCGTTATGCGTTATGCGTTATGCGTTATGCGTTATGCGTTATGCGTTATGCGTTATGCGTTATGCGTTATCCGTTATGCGTTATGCGTTATGACTTTTGCATTATGCGTTATGCGTTATGCGTTATGCGTCATGGGCTATGCGTTATGCCTTATGGTTTAAACGTTATGCGTTGTGCGTTATGCGTTATGCGTTATGCGTTATGCGTAATGCGTTATGCGTTATGCGTTATGCGTTATGCGTTATGCGTTATGCGTTATGCGTTATGCGTTATGCGTTGTGCGTCATGCGTTATGCGTTATGCGTTATGCGTTATGCGTTATGCGTTATGCGTTATGCGTTATGCGTTATGCGTTATGCGTTATGCGTTATGCGTTATGCGTTATGCGTTATGCGTTATGCGTTATGCGTTATGCGTTATGCGTTATGCGTTATGCGTTATGCGTTATGCGTTATGCGTTATGCGTTATGCGTTATGCGTTATGCGTTATGCGTTATGCGTTATGCGTTATGCGTTATGCGTTATGCGTTATGCGTTATGCGTTATGCGTTATGCGTTATGCGTTATGCGTTATGCGTTATGCGTTATGCGTTATGCGTTATGCGTTATGCGTTATGCGTTATGCGTTATGCGTTATGCGTTATGCGTTATGCGTTATGCGTTATGCGTTATGCGTTATGCGTTATGCGTTATGCGTTATGCGTTATGCGTTATGCGTTATGCGTTATGCGTTATGCGTTATGCGTTATGCGTTATGCGTTATGCGTTATGCGTTATGCGTTATGCGTTATGCGTTATGCGTTATGCGTTATGCGTTATGCGTTATGCGTTATGCGTTATGCGTTATGCGTTATGCGTTATGCGTTATGCGTTATGCGTTAAGCGTTATGCGTTATGCGTTATGCGTTATGCGTTATGCGTTATGCGTTATGCGTTATTCGTTATGCGTTATGCGTTATGCGTTATGCGTTATGCGTTATGCGTTATGCGTTATGCGTTATGCGTTATGCGTTATGCGTTATGCGTTATGCGTTATGCGTTATGCGTTATGCGTTATGCGTTATGCGTTATGCGTTATGCGTTATGCGTTATGCGTTATGCGTTATGCGTTATGCGTTAAGCGTTATGCGTTATGCGTTATGCGTTATGCGTTATTCGTTATGCGTTATGCGTTATGCGTTATGCGTTATGCGTTATGCGTTATGCGTTATGCGTTATGCGTTATGCGTTATGCGTTATTCGTTATGCGTTATGCGTTATGCGTCATGCGTTATGCGTCATGCGTTATGCGTTATGCGTTATGCGTTATGCGTTATGCGTTATGCGTTATGCGTTATGCGTTATGCGTTATGCGTTATGCGTTATGCGTTATGCGTTATGCGTTATGCGTTATGCGTTACGCGTTATGCGTTATGCGTTATGCGTTATCCGTTATGCGTTATGCGTTATGCGTTATGCGTTATGCGTTATGCGTTATGCGTTATGCGTTATGCGTTATGCGTTATGCGTTATGCGTTATGAGTTTTGCGTTTTGCGTTATGCGTTATGCGTTATGCGTTATGCGTTATGCGTTATGCTTATGCCATATACGTTATGCGTTATGCGTTATGCGTTATGCGTTATGCGTTATGCGTTATGCGTTATGCGTTATGCGTTATGCGTTATGCGTTATGCG
>NW_027469929.1:0-52694 GCF_051020765.1 Lasioglossum baleicum | reverse complement strand
AACAGGGATTCCGTACAGAAATGCACTTCTGAAACGAAGAATAGTCGAATCTTACATAAGCCCGAATGAATTGTGATCGTGCTTGGCGAATCGAAGTTTCTGTGCCAATTTCCCTTCGTTGCATGCAAATGAACTGATCTAGCACGCGAGACAGCGATTCCGCACAGAAATACACTTCTGAACCGAAGAATCGTCGAATCTGACATAAGATCGAATAAATCGTGATCGTGCTTGCAGAATCGGAGTTTCTGCGCCAATTTCGCTTCGTTGCATGCAAATGCACTGATCTAGCACGCGAAACAGCGATTCCGCACAGAAATACACTTCTGAAACGAAGAATCGTCGAATCTGACATAAGGTCGAATAAATGGTGATCGTGGTTGCCGAATCGAAGTTTCTGTGCCTATTTCCCTTCGTTGCATGCAAATGAACTGATCTAGCACGCGAGACAGCGATTCCGCACAGAAATACACTTCTGAAACGAAGAATCGTCGAATCTGACATAAGCTCGAATAAATCGTGATCGTGCTTGCAGAATCGGAGTTTGTGCGCCAATTTCGCTTCGTTGCATGCAAATGCACTGATCTAGCACGCGAAACAGCGATTCCGCACAGAAATACACTTCTGAAACGAAGAATCGTCGAATCTGACATAAGCTCGAATAAATCGTGATCGTGCTTGCAGAATCGGAGTTTCTGCGCCAATTTCGCTTCGTTGCATGCAAATGCACTGATCTAGCACGCGAAACAGCGATTCCGCACAGAAATACACTTCTGAAACGAAGAATCGTCGAATCTGACATAAGGTCGAATAAATGGTGATCGTGGTTGCCGAATCGAAGTTTCTGTGCCAATTTCCCTTCGTTGCATGCAAATGAACTGATCTAGCACGCGAGACAGCGATTCCGCACAGAAATACACTTCTGAAACGAAGAATAGTCGAATCTGACATAAGCCCGAATGAATTGTGATCGTGCTTGGCGAATCGAAGTTTCTGTGCCAATTTCCCTTCGTTGCATGCAAATGAACTGATCTAGCACGCGAGACAGCGATTCCGCACAGAAATACACTTCTGAACCGAAGAATCGTCGAATCTGACATAAGATCGAATAAATCGTGATCGTGCTTGCAGAATCGGAGTTTCTGCGCCAATTTCGCTTCGTTGCATGCAAATGCACTGATCTAGCACGCGAAACAGCGATTCCGCACAGAAATACACTTCTGAAACGAAGAATCGTCGAATCTGACATAAGGTCGAATAAATGGTGATCGTGGTTGCCGAATCGAAGTTTCTGTGCCAATTTCCCTTCGTTGCATGCAAATGAACTGATCTAGCACGCGAGACAGCGATTCCGCACAGAAATACACTTCTGAAACGAAGAATCGTCGAATCTGACATAAGCTCGAATAAATCGTGATCGTGCTTGCAGAATCGGAGTTTCTGCGCCAATTTCGCTTCGTTGCATGCAAATGCACTGATCTAGCACGCGAAACAGCGATTCCGCACAGAAATACACTTCTGAAACGAAGAATCGTCGAATCTGACATAAGCTCGAATAAATCGTGATCGTGCATGCAGAATCGGAGTTTCTGTGCCAATTTCGCATATTTGCATGCAAACCCACTGATCCATCACGTGAAACAGGGATTCCGTACAGAAATACACTTCTGAAACGAAGAATCGTCGAATCTGACATAAGCTCGAATAAATCGTGATCGTGCATGCAGAATCGGAGTTTCTGTGCCAATTTCGCATATTTGCATGCAAACCCACTGATCCATCACGTGAAACAGGGATTCCGTACAGAAATACACTTCTGAAACGAAGAATCGTCGAATCTGACATAAGCTCGAATAAATCGTGATCGTGCTTGCAGAATCGGAGTTTGTGCGCCAATTTCGCTTCGTTGCATGCAAATGCACTGATCTAGCACGCGAAACAGCGATTCCGCACAGAAATACACTTCTGAAACGAAGAATCGTCGAATCTGACATAAGCTCGAATAAATCGTGATCGTGCCTGCAGAATCGGAGTTTCTGTGCCAATTTCGCATATTTGCATGCAAACCCACTGATCCATCACGTGAAACATGGATTCCGTACAGAAATACACTTCTGAAACGAAGAATAGTCGAATCTGACATAAGCCCGAATGAATTGTGATCGTGCTTGGCGAATCGAAGTTTCTGTGCCAATTTCCCTTCGTTGCATGCAAATGAACTGATCTAGCACGCGAGACAGCGATTCCGCACAGAAATACACTTCTGAACCGAAGAATCGTCGAATCTGACATAAGATCGAATAAATCGTGATCGTGCTTGCAGAATCGGAGTTTCTGCGCCAATTTCGCTTCGTTGCATGCAAATGCACTGATCTAGCACGCGAAACAGCGATTCCGCACAGAAATACACTTCTGAAACGAAGAATCGTCGATTCTGACATAAGCTCGAATAAATCGTGATCGTGCATGCAGAATCGGAGTTTCTGTGCCAATTTCGCATATTTGCATGCAAACCCACTGATCCATCACGTGAAACATGGATTCCGTACAGAAATACACTTCTGAAACGAAGAATCGTCGATTCTGACATAAGCCCGAATGAATCGTGATCGCGCTTGGCGAGTCACAGTTTCTGTGCCAATTTCCCTTCGTTGCATGCAAATGAACTGATCTAGCACCCGAGACAGCGATTCCGCACAGAAATACACTTCTGAAACGAAGAATCGTCGAATCTGACATAAGCTCGAATAAATCGTGATCGTGCTTGCAGAATCGGAGTTTCTGCGCCAATTTCGCTTCGTTGCATGCAAATGCACTGATCTAGCACGCGAAACAGCGATTCCGCACAGAAATACACTTCTGAAACGAAGAATCGTCGAATCTGACATAAGCTCGAATAAATCGTGATCGTGCATGCAGAATCGGAGTTTCTGTGCCAATTTCGCATATTTGCATGCAAACCCACTGATCCATCACGTGAAACAGGGATTCCGTACAGAAATACACTTCTGAAACGAAGAATCGTCGAATCTGACATAAGCTCGAATAAATCGTGATCGTGCTTGCAGAATCGGAGTTTGTGCGCCAATTTCGCTTCGTTGCATGCAAATGCACTGATCTAGCACGCGAAACAGCGATTCCGCACAGAAATACACTTCTGAAACGAAGAATCGTCGAATCTGACATAAGCTCGAATAAATCGTGATCGTGCCTGCAGAATCGGAGTTTCTGTGCCAATTTCGCATATTTGCATGCAAACCCACTGATCCATCACGTGAAACATGGATTCCGTACAGAAATACACTTCTGAAACGAAGAATAGTCGAATCTGACATAAGCCCGAATGAATTGTGATCGTGCTTGGCGAATCGAAGTTTCTGTGCCAATTTCCCTTCGTTGCATGCAAATGAACTGATCTAGCACGCGAGACAGCGATTCCGCACAGAAATACACTTCTGAACCGAAGAATCGTCGAATCTGACATAAGATCGAATAAATCGTGATCGTGCTTGCAGAATCGGAGTTTCTGCGCCAATTTCGCTTCGTTGCATGCAAATGCACTGATCTAGCACGCGAAACAGCGATTCCGCACAGAAATACACTTCTGAAACGAAGAATCGTCGAATCTGACATAAGGTCGAATAAATGGTGATCGTGGTTGCCGAATCGAAGTTTCTGTGCCAATTTCCCTTCGTTGCATGCAAATGAACTGATCTAGCACGCGAGACAGCGATTCCGCACAGAAATACACTTCTGAAACGAAGAATCGTCGAATCTGACATAAGCTCGAATAAATCGTGATCGTGCTTGCAGAATCGGAGTTTCTGCGCCAATTTCGCTTCGTTGCATGCAAATGCACTGATCTAGCACGCGAAACAGCGATTCCGCACAGAAATACACTTCTGAAACGAAGAATCGTCGAATCTGACATAAGCTCGAATAAATCGTGATCGTGCATGCAGAATCGGAGTTTCTGTGCCAATTTCGCATATTTGCATGCAAACCCACTGATCCATCACGTGAAACAGGGATTCCGTACAGAAATACACTTCTGAAACGAAGAATCGTCGAATCTGACATAAGCTCGAATAAATCGTGATCGTGCATGCAGAATCGGAGTTTCTGTGCCAATTTCGCATATTTGCATGCAAACCCACTGATCCATCACGTGAAACAGGGATTCCGTACAGAAATACACTTCTGAAACGAAGAATCGTCGAATCTGACATAAGCTCGAATAAATCGTGATCGTGCTTGCAGAATCGGAGTTTGTGCGCCAATTTCGCTTCGTTGCATGCAAATGCACTGATCTAGCACGCGAAACAGCGATTCCGCACAGAAATACACTTCTGAAACGAAGAATCGTCGAATCTGACATAAGCTCGAATAAATCGTGATCGTGCCTGCAGAATCGGAGTTTCTGTGCCAATTTCGCATATTTGCATGCAAACCCACTGATCCATCACGTGAAACATGGATTCCGTACAGAAATACACTTCTGAAACGAAGAATAGTCGAATCTGACATAAGCCCGAATGAATTGTGATCGTGCTTGGCGAATCGAAGTTTCTGTGCCAATTTCCCTTCGTTGCATGCAAATGATCTGATCTAGCACGCGAGACAGCGATTCCGCACAGAAATACACTTCTGAACCGAAGAATCGTCGAATCTGACATAAGATCGAATAAATCGTGATCGTGCTTGCAGAATCGGAGTTTCTGCGCCAATTTCGCTTCGTTGCATGCAAATGCACTGATCTAGCACGCGAAACAGCGATTCCGCACAGAAATACACTTCTGAAACGAAGAATCGTCGATTCTGACATAAGCTCGAATAAATCGTGATCGTGCATGCAGAATCGGAGTTTCTGTGCCAATTTCGCATATTTGCATGCAAACCCACTGATCCATCACGTGAAACATGGATTCCGTACAGAAATACACTTCTGAAACGAAGAATCGTCGATTCTGACATAAGCCCGAATGAATCGTGATCGCGCTTGGCGAGTCACAGTTTCTGTGCCAATTTCCCTTCGTTGCATGCAAATGAACTGATCTAGCACCCGAGACAGCGATTCCGCACAGAAATACACTTCTGAAACGAAGAATCGTCGAATCTGACATAAGCTCGAATAAATCGTGATCGTGCTTGCAGAATCGGAGTTTCTGCGCCAATTTCGCTTCGTTGCATGCAAATGCACTGATCTAGCACGCGAAACAGCGATTCCGCACAGAAATACACTTCTGAAACGAAGAATCGTCGAATCTGACATAAGCTCGAATAAATCGTGATCGTGCATGCAGAATCGGAGTTTCTGTGCCAATTTCGCATATTTGCATGCAAACCCACTGATCCATCACGTGAAACAGGGATTCCGTACAGAAATACACTTCTGAAACGAAGAATCGTCGAATCTGACATAAGCTCGAATAAATCGTGATCGTGCATGCAGAATCGGAGTTTCTGTGCCAATTTCGCATATTTGCATGCAATCCCACTGATCCATCACGTGAAACATGGATTCCGTACAGAAATACACTTCTGAAACGAAGAATAGTCGAATCTGACATAAGCCCGAATGAATTGTGATCGTGCTTGGCGAATCGAAGTTTCTGTGCCAATTTCCCTCCGTTGCATGCAAATGAACTGATCTAGCACGCGAGACAGCGATTCCGCACAGAAATACACTTCTGAACCGAAGAATCGTCGAATCTGACATAAGCTCGAATAAATCGTGATCGTACTTGCCGCATCGGAGTTTCTGTGCCAATTTCTCTTCGTTGCATGCAAATGCACTGATCTAGCACGCAAAACAGCGATTCCGCACAGAAATACACTTCTGAAACGAAGAATCGTCGAATCTGACATAAGCTCGAATAAATCGTGATCGTGCTTGCAGAATCGGAGTTTCTGCGCCAATTTCGCTTCGTTGCATGCAAATGCACTGATCTAGCACGCGAAACAGCGATTCCGCACAGAAATACACTTCTGAAACGAAGAATCGTCGAATCTGACATAAGCTCGAATAAATCGTGATCGTGCATGCAGAATCGGAGTTTCTGTGCCAATTTCGCATATTTGCATGCAAACCCACTGATCCATCACGTGAAACAGGGATTCCGTACAGAAATACACTTCTGAAACGAAGAATCGTCGAATCTGACATAAGCTCGAATAAATCGTGATCGTGCATGCAGAATCGGAGTTTCTGTGCCAATTTCGCATATTTGCATGCAAACCCACTGATCCATCACGTGAAACATGGATTCCGTACAGAAATACACTTCTGAAACGATGAATATACGAATCTGACATAAGCCCGAATGAATCGTGATCGCGCTTGGCGAGTCACAGTTTCTGTGCCAATTTCCCTTCGTTGCATGCAAATGAACTGATCTAGCACCCGAGACAGCGATTCCGCACAGAAATACACTTCTGAAACGAAGAATCGTCGAATCTGACATAAGCTCGAATAAATCGTGATCGTGCATGCAGAATCGGAGTTTCTGTGCCAATTTCGCATATTTGCATGCAAACCCACTGATCCATCACGTGAAACAGGGATTCCGTACAGAAATACACTTCTGAAACGAAGAATCGTCGAATCTGACATAAGCTCGAATAAATCGTGATCGTGCATGCAGAATCGGAGTTTCTGTGCCAATTTCGCATATTTGCATGCAAACCCACTGATCCATCACGTGAAACAGGGATTCCGTACAGAAATACACTTCTGAAACGAAGAATCGTCGAATCTGACATAAGGTCGAATAAATGGTGATCGTGGTTGCCGAATCGAAGTTTCTGTGCCAATTTCCCTTCGTTGCATGCAAATGAACTGATCTAGCACGCGAGACAGCGATTCCGCACAGAAATACACTTCTGAAACGAAGAATCGTCGAATCTGACATAAGCTCGAATAAATCGTGATCGTGCTTGCAGAATCGGAGTTTCTGCGCCAATTTCGCTTCGTTGCATGCAAATGCACTGATCTAGCACGCGAAACAGAGATTCCGCACAGAAATACACTTCTGAAACGATGAATCGTCGAATCTGACATAAGCTCGAATAAATCGTGATCGTACTTGCCGCATCGGAGTTTCTGTGCCAATTTCTCTTCGTTGCATGCAAATGCACTGATCTAGCACGCGAAACAGCGATTCCGCACAGAAATACACTTCTGAAACGAAGAATCGTCGAATCTGACATAAGCCCGAATGAATCGTGATCGTGCTAGGCGAATCGAAGTTTCTGTGCCAATTTCCCTTCGTTGCATGCAAATAAACTGATCTAGCACGCGAGACAGCGATTCCGCACAGAAATACACTTCTGAAACGAAGAATCGTCGAATCTGACATAAGCTCGAATAAATCGTGATCGTGCTTGCAGAATCGGAGTTTGTGCGCCAATTTCGCATATTTGCATGCAAACCCACTGATCCATCACGTGAAACAGGGATTCCGTACAGAAATGCACTTCTGAAACGAAGAATAGTCGAATCTGACATAAGCCCGAATGAATTGTGATCGTGCTTGGCGAATCGAAGTTTCTGTGCCAATTTCCCTTCGTTGCATGCAAATGCACTGATCTAGCACGCGAAATAGCGATTCCGCACAGAAATACCTTTCTGAAACGAAGAATCGTCGAATCTGACATAAGCTCGAATAAATCGTGATCGTGATTGCCGAATAGGAATTTCTGTGCCAATTTCTCTTCGTTGCATGCAAATGCACTGATCTAGCATGCGAAACAGCGATTCCGCACAGAAATACACTTCTGAAACGAAGAATCGTCGAATCTGACATAAGCTCGAATAAATCGTGATCGCGCTTGCAGAATCGGAGTTTCTGCGCCAATTTCGCTTCGTTGCATGCAAATGCACTGATCTAGCACGCGAAACAGCGATTCCGCACAGAAATACACTTCTGAAACGAAGAATCGTCGATTCTGACATAAGCTCGAATAAATCGTGATCGTGCATGCAGAATCGGAGTTTCTGTGCCAATTTCGCATATTTGCATGCAAACCCACTGATCCATCACGTGAAACAGGGATTCCGTACAGAAATACACTTCTGAAACGAAGAATCGTCGAATCTGACATAAGCTCGAATAAATCGTGATCGTGCATGCAGAATCGGAGTTTCTGTGCCAATTTCGCATATTTGCATGCAAACCCACTGATCCATCACGTCAAACATGGATTCCGTACAGAAATACACTTCTGAAACGAAGAATCGTCGATTCTGACATAAGCCCGAATGAATCGTGATCGCGCTTGGCGAGTCACAGTTTCTGTGCCAATTTCCCTTCGTTGCATGCAAATGAACTGATCTAGCACCCGAGACAGCGATTCCGCACAGAAATACACTTCTGAAACGAAGAATCGTCGAATCTGACATAAGCTCGAATAAATCGTGATCGTGCATGCAGAATCGGAGTTTCTGTGCCAATTTCGCATATTTGCATGCAAACCTACTGATCTATCACGTGAAACAGGGATTCCGTACAGAAATACACTTCTGAAACGAAGAATCGTCGAATCTGACATAAGCTCGAATAAATCGTGATCGTGCATGCAGAATCGGAGTTTCTGTGCCAATTTCGCATATTTGCATGCAAACCCACTGATCCATCACGTGAAACAGGGATTCCGTACAGAAATACACTTCTGAAACGAAGAATCGTCGAATCTGACATAAGGTCGAATAAATGGTGATCGTGGTTGCCGAATCGAAGTTTCTGTGCCAATTTCCCTTCGTTGCATGCAAATGAACTGATCTAGCACGCGAGACAGCGATTCCGCACAGAAATACACTTCTGAAACGAAGAATCGTCGAATCTGACATAAGCTCGAATAAATCGTGATCGTGCTTGCAGAATCGGAGTTTCTGCGCCAATTTCGCTTCGTTGCATGCAAATGCACTGATCTAGCACGCGAAACAGAGATTCCGCACAGAAATACACTTCTGAAACGAAGAATCGTCGAATCTGACATAAGCTCGAATAAATCGTGATCGCGCTTGCAGAATCGGAGTTTCTGCGCCAATTTCGCTTCGTTGCATGCAAATGCACTGATCTAGCACGCGAAACAGCGATTCCGCACAGAAATACACTTCTGAAACGAAGAATCGTCGATTCTGACATAAGCTCGAATAAATCGTGATCGTGCTTGCAGAATCGGAGTTTGTGCGCCAATTTCGCATATTTGCATGCAAACCCACTGATCCATCACGTGAAACAGGGATTCCGTACAGAAATGCACTTCTGAAACGAAGAATAGTCGAATCTGACATAAGCCCGAATGAATTGTGATCGTGCTTGGCGAATCGAAGTTTCTGTGCCAATTTCCCTTCGTTGCATGCAAATGCACTGATCTAGCACGCGAAATAGCGATTCCGCACAGAAATACCTTTCTGAAACGAAGAATCGTCGAATCTGACATAAGCTCGAATAAATCGTGATCGTGATTGCCGAATAGGAATTTCTGTGCCAATTTCTCTTCGTTGCATTCAAATGCACTGATCTAGCATGCGAAACAGCGATTCCGCACAGAAATACACTTCTGAAACGAAGAATCGTCGAATCTGACATAAGCTCGAATAAATCGTGATCGCGCTTGCAGAATCGGAGTTTCTGCGCCAATTTCGCTTCGTTGCATGCAAATGCACTGATCTAGCACGCGAAACAGCGATTCCGCACAGAAATACACTTCTGAAACGAAGAATCGTCGATTCTGACATAAGCTCGAATAAATCGTGATCGTGCATGCAGAATCGGAGTTTCTGTGCCAATTTCGCATATTTGCATGCAAACCCACTGATCCATCACGTGAAACAGGGATTCCGTACAGAAATACACTTCTGAAACGAAGAATCGTCGAATCTGACATAAGGTCGAATAAATGGTGATCGTGGTTGCCGAATCGAAGTTTCTGTGCCAATTTCCCTTCGTTGCATGCAAATGAACTGATCTAGCACGCGAGACAGCGATTCCGCACAGAAATACACTTCTGAAACGAAGAATCGTCGAATCTGACATAAGCTCGAATAAATCGTGATCGTGCTTGCAGAATCGGAGTTTCTGCGCCAATTTCGCTTCGTTGCATGCAAATGCACTGATCTAGCACGCGAAACAGAGATTCCGCACAGAAATACACTTCTGAAACGAAGAATCGTCGAATCTGACATAAGCTCGAATAAATCGTGATCGCGCTTGCAGAATCGGAGTTTCTGCGCCAATTTCGCTTCGTTGCATGCAAATGCACTGATCTAGCACGCGAAACAGCGATTCCGCACAGAAATACACTTCTGAAACGAAGAATCGTCGATTCTGACATAAGCTCGAATAAATCGTGATCGTGCTTGCAGAATCGGAGTTTGTGCGCCAATTTCGCATATTTGCATGCAAACCCACTGATCCATCACGTGAAACAGGGATTCCGTACAGAAATGCACTTCTGAAACGAAGAATAGTCGAATCTGACATAAGCCCGAATGAATTGTGATCGTGCTTGGCGAATCGAAGTTTCTGTGCCAATTTCCCTTCGTTGCATGCAAATGCACTGATCTAGCACGCGAAATAGCGATTCCGCACAGAAATACCTTTCTGAAACGAAGAATCGTCGAATCTGACATAAGCTCGAATAAATCGTGATCGTGATTGCCGAATAGGAATTTCTGTGCCAATTTCTCTTCGTTGCATTCAAATGCACTGATCTAGCATGCGAAACAGCGATTCCGCACAGAAATACACTTCTGAAACGAAGAATCGTCGAATCTGACATAAGCTCGAATAAATCGTGATCGCGCTTGCAGAATCGGAGTTTCTGCGCCAATTTCGCTTCGTTGCATGCAAATGCACTGATCTAGCACGCGAAACAGCGATTCCGCACAGAAATACACTTCTGAAACGAAGAATCGTCGATTCTGACATAAGCTCGAATAAATCGTGATCGTGCATGCAGAATCGGAGTTTCTGTGCCAATTTCGCATATTTGCATGCAAACCCACTGATCCATCACGTGAAACAGGGATTCCGTACAGAAATACACTTCTGAAACGAAGAATCGTCGAATCTGACATAAGCTCGAATAAATCGTGATCGTGCATGCAGAATCGGAGTTTCTGTGCCAATTTCGCATATTTGCATGCAAACCCACTGATCCATCACGTCAAACATGGATTCCGTACAGAAATACACTTCTGAAACGAAGAATCGTCGATTCTGACATAAGCCCGAATGAATCGTGATCGCGCTTGGCGAGTCACAGTTTCTGTGCCAATTTCCCTTCGTTGCATGCAAATGAACTGATCTAGCACCCGAGACAGCGATTCCGCACAGAAATACACTTCTGAAACGAAGAATCGTCGAATCTGACATAAGCTCGAATAAATCGTGATCGTACTTGCCGCATCGGAGTTTCTGTGCCAATTTCTCTTCGTTGCATGCAAATGCACTGATCTAGCACGCGAAACAGCGATTCCGCAAAGAAATACACTTCTGAAACGAAGAATCGTCGAATCTGACATAAGCCCGAATGAATCGTGATCGTGCTAGGCGAATCGAAGTTTCTGTGCCAATTTCCCTTCGTTGCATGCAAATGAACTGATCTAGCACGCGAGACAGCGATTCCACACAGAAATACACTTCTGAAACGAAGAATCGTCGAATCTGACATAAGCTCGAATAAATCGTGATCGTGCTTGCAGAATCGGAGTTTGTGCGCCAATTTCGCTTCGTTGCATGCAAATGCACTGATCTAGCACCCGAGACAGCGGTTCCGCACAGAAATACACTTCTGAAACGAAGAATCGTCGAATCTGACATAAGCTCGAATAAATCGTGATCGTACTTGCCGCATCGGAGTTTCTGTGCCAATTTCTCTTCGTTGCATGCAAATGCACTGATCTAGCACGCGAAACAGCGATTCCGCACAGAAATACACTTCTGAAACGAAGAATCGTCGAATCTGACATAAGCCCGAATGAATCGTGATCGTGCTAGGCGAATCGAAGTTTCTGTGCCAATTTCCCTTCGTTGCATGCAAATAAACTGATCTAGCACGCGAGACAGCGATTCCGCACAGAAATACACTTCTGAAACGAAGAATCGTCGAATCTGACATAAGCTCGAATAAATCGTGATCGTGCTTGCAGAATCGGAGTTTGTGCGCCAATTTCGCATATTTGCATGCAAACCCACTGATCCATCACGTGAAACAGGGATTCCGTACAGAAATGCACTTCTGAAACGAAGAATAGTCGAATCTGACATAAGCCCGAATGAATTGTGATCGTGCTTGGCGAATCGAAGTTTCTGTGCCAATTTCCCTTCGTTGCATGCAAATGCACTGATCTAGCACGCGAAATAGCGATTCCGCACAGAAATACCTTTCTGAAACGAAGAATCGTCGAATCTGACATAAGCTCGAATAAATCGTGATCGTGATTGCCGAATAGGAATTTCTGTGCCAATTTCTCTTCGTTGCATGCAAATGCACTGATCTAGCATGCGAAACAGCGATTCCGCACAGAAATACACTTCTGAAACGAAGAATCGTCGAATCTGACATAAGCTCGAATAAATCGTGATCGCGCTTGCAGAATCGGAGTTTCTGCGCCAATTTCGCTTCGTTGCATGCAAATGCACTGATCTAGCACGCGAAACAGCGATTCCGCACAGAAATACACTTCTGAAACGAAGAATCGTCGATTCTGACATAAGCTCGAATAAATCGTGATCGTGCTTGCAGAATCGGAGTTTGTGCGCCAATTTCGCATATTTGCATGCAAACCCACTGATCCATCACGTGAAACAGGGATTCCGTACAGAAATGCACTTCTGAAACGAAGAATAGTCGAATCTGACATAAGCCCGAATGAATTGTGATCGTGCTTGGCGAATCGAAGTTTCTGTGCCAATTTCCCTTCGTTGCATGCAAATGCACTGATCTAGCACGCGAAATAGCGATTCCGCACAGAAATACCTTTCTGAAACGAAGAATCGTCGAATCTGACATAAGCTCGAATAAATCGTGATCGTGATTGCCGAATAGGAATTTCTGTGCCAATTTCTCTTCGTTGCATGCAAATGCACTGATCTAGCATGCGAAACAGCGATTCCGCACAGAAATACACTTCTGAAACGAAGAATCGTCGAATCTGACATAAGCTCGAATAAATCGTGATCGCGCTTGCAGAATCGGAGTTTCTGCGCCAATTTCGCTTCGTTGCATGCAAATGCACTGATCTAGCACGCGAAACAGCGATTCCGCACAGAAATACACTTCCGAAACGAAGAATCGTCGATTCTGACATAAGCTCGAATAAATCGTGATCGTGCATGCAGAATCGGAGTTTCTGTGCCAATTTCGCATATTTGCATGCAAACCCACTGATCCATCACGTGAAACAGGGATTCCGTACAGAAATACACTTCTGAAACGAAGAATCGTCGAATCTGACATAAGCTCGAATAAATCGTGATCGTGCATGCAGAATCGGAGTTTCTGTGCCAATTTCGCATATTTGCATGCAAACCCACTGATCCATCACGTCAAACATGGATTCCGTACAGAAATACACTTCTGAAACGAAGAATCGTCGATTCTGACATAAGCCCGAATGAATCGTGATCGCGCTTGGCGAGTCACAGTTTCTGTGCCAATTTCCCTTCGTTGCATGCAAATGAACTGATCTAGCACCCGAGACAGCGATTCCGCACAGAAATACACTTCTGAAACGAAGAATCGTCGAATCTGACATAAGCTCGAATAAATCGTGATCGTACTTGCCGCATCGGAGTTTCTGTGCCAATTTCTCTTCGTTGCATGCAAATGCACTGATCTAGCACGCGAAACAGCGATTCCGCAAAGAAATACACTTCTGAAACGAAGAATCGTCGAATCTGACATAAGCCCGAATGAATCGTGATCGTGCTAGGCGAATCGAAGTTTCTGTGCCAATTTCCCTTCGTTGCATGCAAATGAACTGATCTAGCACGCGAGACAGCGATTCCGCACAGAAATACACTTCTGAAACGAAGAATCGTCGAATCTGACATAAGCTCGAATAAATCGTGATCGTGCTTGCAGAATCGGAGTTTGTGCGCCAATTTCGCATATTTGCATGCAAACCCACTGATCCATCACGTGAAACAGGGATTCCGTACAGAAATGCACTTCTGAAACGAAGAATAGTCGAATCTGACATAAGCCCGAATGAATTGTGATCGTGCTTGGCGAATCGAAGTTTCTGTGCCAATTTCCCTTCGTTGCATGCAAATGCACTGATCTAGCACGCGAAATAGCGATTCCGCACAGAAATACCTTTCTGAAACGAAGAATCGTCGAATCTGACATAAGCTCGAATAAATCGTGATCGTGATTGCCGAATAGGAATTTCTGTGCCAATTTCTCTTCGTTGCATGCAAATGCACTGATCTAGCATGCGAAACAGCGATTCCGCACAGAAATACACTTCTGAAACGAAGAATCGTCGAATCTGACATAAGCTCGAATAAATCGTGATCGCGCTTGCAGAATCGGAGTTTCTGCGCCAATTTCGCTTCGTTGCATGCAAATGCACTGATCTAGCACGCGAAACAGCGATTCCGCACAGAAATACACTTCCGAAACGAAGAATCGTCGATTCTGACATAAGCTCGAATAAATCGTGATCGTGCATGCAGAATCGGAGTTTCTGTGCCAATTTCGCATATTTGCATGCAAACCCACTGATCCATCACGTGAAACAGGGATTCCGTACAGAAATACACTTCTGAAACGAAGAATCGTCGAATCTGACATAAGCTCGAATAAATCGTGATCGCGCTTGCAGAATCGGAGTTTCTGCGCCAATTTCGCTTCGTTGCATGCAAATGCACTGATCTAGCACGCGAAACAGCGATTCCGCAAAGAAATACACTTCTGAAACGAAGAATCGTCGAATCTGACATAAGCCCGAATGAATCGTGATCGTGCTAGGCGAATCGAAGTTTCTGTGCCAATTTCCCTTCGTTGCATGCAAATGAACTGATCTAGCACGCGAGACAGCGATTCCGCACAGAAATACACTTCTGAAACGAAGAATCGTCGAATCTGACATAAGCTCGAATAAATCGTGATCGTGCTTGCAGAATCGGAGTTTGTGCGCCAATTTCGCTTCGTTGCATGCAAATGCACTGATCTAGCACCCGAGACAGCGATTCCGCACAGAAATACACTTCTGAAACGAAGAATCGTCGAATCTGACATAAGCTCGAATAAATCGTGATCGTACTTGCCGCATCGGAGTTTCTGTGCCAATTTCTCTTCGTTGCATGCAAATGCACTGATCTAGCACGCGAAACAGCGATTCCGCAAAGAAATACACTTCTGAAACGAAGAATCGTCGAATCTGACATAAGCTCGAATAAATCGTGATCGTGTTTGCCCAATCGAAGTTTCTATACCAAATTCGCATATTTGCATGCACACCCACTGATCCATCACGTGAAACAGGGATTCCGTACAGAAATGCACTTCTGAAACGAAGAATAGTCGAATCTGACATAAGCCCGAATGAATTGTGATCGTGCTTGGCGAATCGAAGTTTCTGTGCCAATTTCCCTTCGTTGCATGCAAATGAACTGATCTAGCACGCGAGACAGCGATTCCGCACAGAAATACACTTCTGAACCGAAGAATCGTCGAATCTGACATAAGGTCGAATAAATGGTGATCGTGGTTGCCGAATCGAAGTTTCTGTGCCTATTTCCCTTCGTTGCATGCAAATGAACTGATCTAGCACGCGAGACAGCGATTCCGCACAGAAATACACTTCTGAAACGAAGAATCGTCGAATCTGACATAAGCTCGAATAAATCGTGATCGTGCTTGCAGAATCGGAGTTTGTGCGCCAATTTCGCTTCGTTGCATGCAAATGCACTGATCTAGCACGCGAAACAGCGATTCCGCACAGAAATACACTTCTGAAACGATGAATCGTAGAATCTGACATAAGCTCCAATAAATCGTGATCGTGCATGCAGAATCGGAGTTTCTGTGCCAATTTCGCATATTTGCATGCAAACCCACTGATCCATCACGTGAAATAGGGATTCCGTACAGAAATACACTTCTGAAACGAAGAATCGTCGAATCTGACATAAGCTCGAATAAATCGTGATCGTGCATGCAGAATCGGAGTTTCTGTGCCAATTTCGCATATTTGCATGCAAACCCACTGATCCATCACGTGAAACATGGATTCCGTACAGAAATACACTTCTGAAACGAAGAATAGTCGAATCTGACATAAGCCCGAATGAATTGTGATCGTGCTTGGCGAATCGAAGTTTCTGTGCCAATTTCCCTTCGTTGCATGCAAATGAACTGATCTAGCACGCGAGACAGCGATTCCGCACAGAAATACACTTCTGAACCGAAGAATCGTCGAATCTGACATAAGATCGAATAAATCGTGATCGTGCTTGCAGAATCGGAGTTTCTGCGCCAATTTCGCTTCGTTGCATGCAAATGCACTGATCTAGCACGCGAAACAGCGATTCCGCACAGAAATACACTTCTGAAACGAAGAATCGTCGAATCTGACATAAGCTCGAATAAATCGTGATCGTGCATGCAGAATCGGAGTTTCTGTGCCAATTTCGCATATTTGCATGCAAACCCACTGATCCATCACGTGAAACAGGGATTCCGTACAGAAATACACTTCTGAAACGAAGAATCGTCGAATCTGACATAAGCTCGAATAAATCGTGATCGTGCTTGCAGAATCGGAGTTTCTGCGCCAATTTCGCTTCGTTGCATGCAAATGCACTGATCTAGCACGCGAAACAGCGATTCCGCACAGAAATACACTTCTGAAACGAAGAATCGTCGAATCTGACATAAGCTCGAATAAATCGTGATCGTGCATGCAGAATCGGAGTTTCTGTGCCAATTTCGCATATTTGCATGCAAACCCACTGATCCATCACGTGAAACAGGGATTCCGCACAGAAATACACTTCTGAAACGAAGAATCGTCGAATCTGACATAAGCTCGAATAAATCGTGATCGTGCTTGCAGAATCGGGGTTTCTGCGCCAACTTCGCTTCGTTGCATGCAAATGCACTGATCTAGCATGCGAAACAGCGATTCCGCACAGAAATACAGTTCTGAAACGAAGAATCGTCGAATCTGACATAAGCTCGAATAAATCGTGATCGCGCTTGCAGAATCGAAGTTTCTGTGCCAATTTCCCTTCGTTGCATGCAAATAAACTGATCTAGCACGCGAGACAGCGATTCCGCACAGAAATACACTTCTGAAACGAAGAATCGTCGAATCTGACATAAGCTCGAATAAATCGTGATCGTGCTTGCAGAATCGGAGTTTGTGCGCCAATTTCGCATATTTGCATGCAAACCCACTGATCCATCACGTGAAACAGGGATTCCGTACAGAAATGCACTTCTGAAACGAAGAATAGTCGAATCTGACATAAGCCCGAATGAATTGTGATCGTGCTTGGCGAATCGAAGTTTCTGTGCCAATTTCCCTTCGTTGCATGCAAATGCACTGATCTAGCACGCGAAATAGCGATTCCGCACAGAAATACCTTTCTGAAACGAAGAATCGTCGAATCTGACATAAGCTCGAATAAATCGTGATCGTGATTGCCGAATAGGAATTTCTGTGCCAATTTCTCTTCGTTGCATGCAAATGCACTGATCTAGCATGCGAAACAGCGATTCCGCACAGAAATACACTTCTGAAACGAAGAATCGTCGAATCTGACATAAGCTCGAATAAATCGTGATCGCGCTTGCAGAATCGGAGTTTCTGCGCCAATTTCGCTTCGTTGCATGCAAATGCACTGATCTAGCACGCGAAACAGCGATTCCGCACAGAAATACACTTCTGAAACGAAGAATCGTCGATTCTGACATAAGCTCGAATAAATCGTGATCGTGCTTGCAGAATCGGAGTTTGTGCGCCAATTTCGCATATTTGCATGCAAACCCACTGATCCATCACGTGAAACAGGGATTCCGTACAGAAATGCACTTCTGAAACGAAGAATAGTCGAATCTGACATAAGCCCGAATGAATTGTGATCGTGCTTGGCGAATCGAAGTTTCTGTGCCAATTTCCCTTCGTTGCATGCAAATGCACTGATCTAGCACGCGAAATAGCGATTCCGCACAGAAATACCTTTCTGAAACGAAGAATCGTCGAATCTGACATAAGCTCGAATAAATCGTGATCGTGATTGCCGAATAGGAATTTCTGTGCCAATTTCTCTTCGTTGCATGCAAATGCACTGATCTAGCATGCGAAACAGCGATTCCGCACAGAAATACACTTCTGAAACGAAGAATCGTCGAATCTGACATAAGCTCGAATAAATCGTGATCGCGCTTGCAGAATCGGAGTTTCTGCGCCAATTTCGCTTCGTTGCATGCAAATGCACTGATCTAGCACGCGAAACAGCGATTCCGCACAGAAATACACTTCCGAAACGAAGAATCGTCGATTCTGACATAAGCTCGAATAAATCGTGATCGTGCATGCAGAATCGGAGTTTCTGTGCCAATTTCGCATATTTGCATGCAAACCCACTGATCCATCACGTGAAACAGGGATTCCGTACAGAAATACACTTCTGAAACGAAGAATCGTCGAATCTGACATAAGCTCGAATAAATCGTGATCGTGCATGCAGAATCGGAGTTTCTGTGCCAATTTCGCATATTTGCATGCAAACCCACTGATCCATCACGTCAAACATGGATTCCGTACAGAAATACACTTCTGAAACGAAGAATCGTCGATTCTGACATAAGCCCGAATGAATCGTGATCGCGCTTGGCGAGTCACAGTTTCTGTGCCAATTTCCCTTCGTTGCATGCAAATGAACTGATCTAGCACCCGAGACAGCGATTCCGCACAGAAATACACTTCTGAAACGAAGAATCGTCGAATCTGACATAAGCTCGAATAAATCGTGATCGTACTTGCCGCATCGGAGTTTCTGTGCCAATTTCTCTTCGTTGCATGCAAATGCACTGATCTAGCACGCGAAACAGCGATTCCGCAAAGAAATACACTTCTGAAACGAAGAATCGTCGAATCTGACATAAGCCCGAATGAATCGTGATCGTGCTAGGCGAATCGAAGTTTCTGTGCCAATTTCCCTTCGTTGCATGCAAATGAACTGATCTAGCACGCGAGACAGCGATTCCGCACAGAAATACACTTCTGAAACGAAGAATCGTCGAATCTGACATAAGCTCGAATAAATCGTGATCGTGCTTGCAGAATCGGAGTTTGTGCGCCAATTTCGCATATTTGCATGCAAACCCACTGATCCATCACGTGAAACAGGGATTCCGTACAGAAATGCACTTCTGAAACGAAGAATAGTCGAATCTGACATAAGCCCGAATGAATTGTGATCGTGCTTGGCGAATCGAAGTTTCTGTGCCAATTTCCCTTCGTTGCATGCAAATGCACTGATCTAGCACGCGAAATAGCGATTCCGCACAGAAATACCTTTCTGAAACGAAGAATCGTCGAATCTGACATAAGCTCGAATAAATCGTGATCGTGATTGCCGAATAGGAATTTCTGTGCCAATTTCTCTTCGTTGCATGCAAATGCACTGATCTAGCATGCGAAACAGCGATTCCGCACAGAAATACACTTCTGAAACGAAGAATCGTCGAATCTGACATAAGCTCGAATAAATCGTGATCGCGCTTGCAGAATCGGAGTTTCTGCGCCAATTTCGCTTCGTTGCATGCAAATGCACTGATCTAGCACGCGAAACAGCGATTCCGCACAGAAATACACTTCCGAAACGAAGAATCGTCGATTCTGACATAAGCTCGAATAAATCGTGATCGTGCATGCAGAATCGGAGTTTCTGTGCCAATTTCGCATATTTGCATGCAAACCCACTGATCCATCACGTGAAACAGGGATTCCGTACAGAAATACACTTCTGAAACGAAGAATCGTCGAATCTGACATAAGCTCGAATAAATCGTGATCGCGCTTGCAGAATCGGAGTTTCTGCGCCAATTTCGCTTCGTTGCATGCAAATGCACTGATCTAGCACGCGAAACAGCGATTCCGCAAAGAAATACACTTCTGAAACGAAGAATCGTCGAATCTGACATAAGCCCGAATGAATCGTGATCGTGCTAGGCGAATCGAAGTTTCTGTGCCAATTTCCCTTCGTTGCATGCAAATGAACTGATCTAGCACGCGAGACAGCGATTCCGCACAGAAATACACTTCTGAAACGAAGAATCGTCGAATCTGACATAAGCTCGAATAAATCGTGATCGTGCTTGCAGAATCGGAGTTTGTGCGCCAATTTCGCTTCGTTGCATGCAAATGCACTGATCTAGCACCCGAGACAGCGATTCCGCACAGAAATACACTTCTGAAACGAAGAATCGTCGAATCTGACATAAGCTCGAATAAATCGTGATCGTACTTGCCGCATCGGAGTTTCTGTGCCAATTTCTCTTCGTTGCATGCAAATGCACTGATCTAGCACGCGAAACAGCGATTCCGCAAAGAAATACACTTCTGAAACGAAGAATCGTCGAATCTGACATAAGCTCGAATAAATCGTGATCGTGTTTGCCCAATCGAAGTTTCTATACCAAATTCGCATATTTGCATGCACACCCACTGATCCATCACGTGAAACAGGGATTCCGTACAGAAATGCACTTCTGAAACGAAGAATAGTCGAATCTGACATAAGCCCGAATGAATTGTGATCGTGCTTGGCGAATCGAAGTTTCTGTGCCAATTTCCCTTCGTTGCATGCAAATGAACTGATCTAGCACGCGAGACAGCGATTCCGCACAGAAATACACTTCTGAACCGAAGAATCGTCGAATCTGACATAAGGTCGAATAAATGGTGATCGTGGTTGCCGAATCGAAGTTTCTGTGCCTATTTCCCTTCGTTGCATGCAAATGAACTGATCTAGCACGCGAGACAGCGATTCCGCACAGAAATACACTTCTGAAACGAAGAATCGTCGAATCTGACATAAGCTCGAATAAATCGTGATCGTGCTTGCAGAATCGGAGTTTGTGCGCCAATTTCGCTTCGTTGCATGCAAATGCACTGATCTAGCACGCGAAACAGCGATTCCGCACAGAAATACACTTCTGAAACGATGAATCGTAGAATCTGACATAAGCTCCAATAAATCGTGATCGTGCATGCAGAATCGGAGTTTCTGTGCCAATTTCGCATATTTGCATGCAAACCCACTGATCCATCACGTGAAATAGGGATTCCGTACAGAAATACACTTCTGAAACGAAGAATCGTCGAATCTGACATAAGCTCGAATAAATCGTGATCGTGCATGCAGAATCGGAGTTTCTGTGCCAATTTCGCATATTTGCATGCAAACCCACTGATCCATCACGTGAAACATGGATTCCGTACAGAAATACACTTCTGAAACGAAGAATAGTCGAATCTGACATAAGCCCGAATGAATTGTGATCGTGCTTGGCGAATCGAAGTTTCTGTGCCAATTTCCCTTCGTTGCATGCAAATGAACTGATCTAGCACGCGAGACAGCGATTCCGCACAGAAATACACTTCTGAACCGAAGAATCGTCGAATCTGACATAAGATCGAATAAATCGTGATCGTGCTTGCAGAATCGGAGTTTCTGCGCCAATTTCGCTTCGTTGCATGCAAATGCACTGATCTAGCACGCGAAACAGCGATTCCGCACAGAAATACACTTCTGAAACGAAGAATCGTCGAATCTGACATAAGCTCGAATAAATCGTGATCGTGCATGCAGAATCGGAGTTTCTGTGCCAATTTCGCATATTTGCATGCAAACCCACTGATCCATCACGTGAAACAGGGATTCCGTACAGAAATACACTTCTGAAACGAAGAATCGTCGAATCTGACATAAGCTCGAATAAATCGTGATCGTGCTTGCAGAATCGGAGTTTCTGCGCCAATTTCGCTTCGTTGCATGCAAATGCACTGATCTAGCACGCGAAACAGCGATTCCGCACAGAAATACACTTCTGAAACGAAGAATCGTCGAATCTGACATAAGCTCGAATAAATCGTGATCGTGCATGCAGAATCGGAGTTTCTGTGCCAATTTCGCATATTTGCATGCAAACCCACTGATCCATCACGTGAAACAGGGATTCCGCACAGAAATACACTTCTGAAACGAAGAATCGTCGAATCTGACATAAGCTCGAATAAATCGTGATCGTGCTTGCAGAATCGGGGTTTCTGCGCCAACTTCGCTTCGTTGCATGCAAATGCACTGATCTAGCATGCGAAACAGCGATTCCGCACAGAAATACAGTTCTGAAACGAAGAATCGTCGAATCTGACATAAGCTCGAATAAATCGTGATCGCGCTTGCAGAATCGGAGTTTCTGCGCCAATTTCGCTTCGTTGCATGCAAATGCACTGATCTAGCACGCGAAACAGCGATTCCGCACAGAAATACACTTCTGAAACGAAGAATCGTCGATTCTGACATAAGCTCGAATAAATCGTGATCGTGCATGCAGAATCGGAGTTTCTGTGCCAATTTCGCATATTTGCATGCAAACCCACTGATCCATCACGTGAAACAGGGATTCCGTACAGAAATACACTTCTGAAACGAAGAATCGTCGAATCTGACATAAGCTCGAATAAATCGTGATCGTGCATGCAGAATCGGAGTTTCTGTGCCAATTTCGCATATTTGCATGCAAACCCACTGATCCATCACGTCAAACATGGATTCCGTACAGAAATACACTTCTGAAACGGAGAATCGTCGATTCTGACATAAGCCCGAATGAATCGTGATCGCGCTTGGCGAGTCACAGTTTCTGTGCCAATTTCCCTTCGTTGCATGCAAATGAACTGATCTAGCACCCGAGACAGCGATTCCGCACAGAAATACACTTCTGAAACGAAGAATCGTCGAATCTGACATAAGCTCGAATAAATCGTGATCGTACTTGCCGCATCGGAGTTTCTGTGCCAATTTCTCTTCGTTGCATGCAAATGCACTGATCTAGCACGCGAAACAGCGATTCCGCAAAGAAATACACTTCTGAAACGAAGAATCGTCGAATCTGACATAAGCCCGAATGAATCGTGATCGTGCTAGGCGAATCGAAGTTTCTGTGCCAATTTCCCTTCGTTGCATGCAAATGAACTGATCTAGCACGCGAGACAGCGATTCCGCACAGAAATACACTTCTGAAACGAAGAATCGTCGAATCTGACATAAGCTCGAATAAATCGTGATCGTGCTTGCAGAATCGGAGTTTGTGCGCCAATTTCGCTTCGTTGCATGCAAATGCACTGATCTAGCACCCGAGACAGCGATTCCGCACAGAAATACACTTCTGAAACGAAGAATCGTCGAATCTGACATAAGCTCGAATAAATCGTGATCGTACTTGCCGCATCGGAGTTTCTGTGCCAATTTCTCTTCGTTGCATGCAAATGCACTGATCTAGCACGCGAAACAGCGATTCCGCAAAGAAATACACTTCTGAAACGAAGAATCGTCGAATCTGACATAAGCTCGAATAAATCGTGATCGTGTTTGCCCAATCGAAGTTTCTATACCAAATTCGCATATTTGCATGCACACCCACTGATCCATCACGTGAAACAGGGATTCCGTACAGAAATGCACTTCTGAAACGAAGAATAGTCGAATCTGACATAAGCCCGAATGAATTGTGATCGTGCTTGGCGAATCGAAGTTTCTGTGCCAATTTCCCTTCGTTGCATGCAAATGAACTGATCCAGCACGCGAGACAGCGATTCCGCACAGAAATACACTTCTGAACCGAAGAATCGTCGAATCTGACATAAGATCGAATAAATCGTGATCGTGCTTGCAGAATCGGAGTTTCTGTGCCAATTTCGCTTCGTTGCATGCAAACAAACTGATCCATCACGTGAAAAATTGGATTCCGTACAGAAATACACTTCTGAAACGAAGAATAGTCGAATCTGACATAAGCCCGAATGAATCGTGATCGCGCTTGGCGAGTCACAGTTTCTGTGCCAATTTCCCTTCGTTGCATGCAAATGAACTGATCTAGCACCCGAGACAGCGATTCCGCACAGAAATACACTTCTGAAACGAAGAATCGTCGAATCTGACATAAGCTCGAATAAATCGTGATCGTACTTGCCGCATCGGAGTTTCTGTGCCAATTTCTCTTCGTTGCATGCAAATGCACTGTTCTAGCACGCGAAACAGCAATTCCGCACAGAAATACACTTCTGAAACGAAGAATCGTCGAATCTGACATAAGCCCGAATGAATCGTGATCGTGCTAGGCGAATCGAAGTTTCTGTGCCAATTTCCCTTCGTTGCATGCAAATGAACTGATCTAGCACGCGAGACAGCGATTCCGCACAGAAATACACTTCTGAAACGAAGAATCGTCTAATCTGACATAAGCTCGAATAAATCGTGATCGTGCTTGCCGCATCGGAGTTTCTGTACCAATTTCTCTTCGTTGCATGCAAATGCACTGATCTAGCACGCGAAATAGCGATTCCGCACAGAAATACCTTTCTGAAACGAAGAATCGTCGAATCTGACATAAGCTCGAATAAATCGTGATCGTGATTGCCGAATAGGAATTTCTGTGCCAATTTCTCTTCGTTGCATGCAAATGCACTGATCTAGCACGCGAGACAGCGATTCCGCACAGAAATACACTTCTGAAACGAAGAATCGTCGAATCTGACATAAGCTCGAATAAATCGTGATCGTGCTTGCAGAATCGGAGTTTCTGCGCCAATTTCGCTTCGTTGCATGCAAATGCACTGATCTAGCACGCGAAACAGCGATTCCGCACAGAAATACACTTCTGAAACGAAGAATCGTCGATTCTGACATAAGCTCGAATAAATCGTGATCGTGCATGCAGAATCGGAGTTTCTGTGCCAATTTCGCATATTTGCATGCAAACCCACTGATCCATCACGCGAAACAGCGATTCCGCACAGAAATACACTTCTGAAACGAAGAATCGTCGAATCTGACATAAGCCCGAATGAATCGTGATCGTGTTAGGCGAATCGAAGTTTCTGTGCCAATTTCCCTTCGTTGCATGCAAATGAACTGATCTAGCACGCGAGACAGCGATTCCGCACAGAAATACACTTCTGAAACGAAGAATCGTCGAATCTGACATAAGCTCGAATAAATCGTGATCGTGCTTGCAGAATCGGGGTTTCTGCGCCAACTTCGCTTCGTTGCATGCAAATGCACTGATCTAGCACGCGAAACAGAGATTCCGCACAGAAATGCACTTCTGAAACGAAGAATCGTCGAATCTGACATAAGCTCGAATAAATCGTGATCGTGCTTGCAGAATCGGAGTTTCTACGCCAATTTCGCTTCGTTGCATGCAAATGCACTGATCTAGCACGCGAAACAGAGATTCCGCACAGAAATGCACTTCTGAAACGAAGAATCGTCGAATCTGACATAAGCTCGAATAAATCTTGATCGTGCTTGCCGCATCGGAGTTTCTGTGCGAATTTTGCTTCGTTGCATGCAAATGCACTGATCTAGCACGCGAAACAGCGATTCCGCACAGAAATACACTTCTGAGACGAAGAATCGTCGAATCTGACATAAGCCCGAATGAATCGTGATCGTGCTAGGCGAATCGAAGTTTCTGTGCCAATTTCCCTTCGTTGCATGCAAATGAACTGATCTAGCACGCGAAACAGCGATTCCGCATAGAAATACACTTCTGAAACGAAGAATCGTCGAATCTGACATAAGATCGAATGAATCGTGATCGTGTTTGCCGATTCGAAGTTTCTATACCAAATTCGCATGTTTGCATGCAAACCCACTGATCCATCACGTGAAACAGGGATTCCGTACAGAAATGCACTTCTGAAACGAAGAATAGTCGAATCTGACATAAGCCCGAATGAATCGTGATCGTGCTTGGCGAATCGAAGTTTCTGTGCCATTTTCCCTTCGTTGCATGCAAATGAACTGATCCAGCACGCGAGACAGCGATTCCGCACAGAAATACACTTCTGAAACGAAGAATCGTCGAATCTGACATAAGGTCGAATAAATGGTGATCGTGGTTGCCGAATCGAAGTTTCTGTGCCAATTTCCCTTCGTTGCATGCAAATGAACTGATCTATTAGGCGACACAGCGATTCCGCACAGAAATACACTTCTGAAACGAAGAATCGTCGAATCTGACATAAGCCCGAATGAATCGTGATCGTGCTAGGCGAATCGAAGTTTCTGTGCCAATTTCCCTTCGTTGCATGCAAATGAACTGATCTAGCACGCGAGACAGCGATTGCGCACAGAAATACACTTCTGAAACGAAGAATCGTCGAATCTGACATAAGCTCGAATAAATCGTGATCGTGCTTGCAGAATCGGAGTTTCTGCGCCAATTTCGCTTCGTTGCATGCAAATGCACTGATCTAGCATGCGAAACAGCGATTCCGCACAGAAATACACTTCTGAAACGAAGAATCGTCGAATCTGACATAAGCTAGAATAAATCGTGATCGTGCATGCAGAATCGGAGTTTCTGTGCCAATTTCGCATATTTGCATGCAAACCCACTGATCCATCACGTGAAACAGGGATTCCGTACAGAAATACACTTCTGAAACGAAGAATCGTCGAATCTGACATAAGCTCGAATAAATCGTGATCGTGCATGCAGAATCGGAGTTTCTGTGCCAATTTCGCATATTTGCATGCAAACAAACTGATCCATCACGTGAAAAATTGGATTCCGTACAGAAATACACTTCTGAAACGAAGAATAGTCGAATCTGACATAAGCCCGAATGAATCGTGATCGCGCTTGGCGAGTCACAGTTTCTGTGCCAATTTCCCTTCGTTGCATGCAAATGAACTGATCTAGCACCCGAGACAGCGATTCCGCACAGAAATACACTTCTGAAACGAAGAATCGTCGAATCTGACATAAGCTCGAATAAATCGTGATCGTACTTGCCGCATCGGAGTTTCTGTGCCAATTTCTCTTCGTTGCATGCAAATGCACTGTTCTAGCACGCGAAACAGCGATTCCGCACAGAAATACACTTCTGAAACGAAGAATCGTCGAATCTGACATAAGCCCGAATGAATCGTGATCGTGCTAGGCGAATCGAAGTTTCTGTGCCAATTTCCCTTCGTTGCATGCAAATGAACTGATCTAGCACGCGAGACAGCGATTCCGCACAGAAATACACTTCTGAAACGAAGAATCGTCGAATCTGACATAAGCTCGAATAAATCGTGATCGTGCTTGCAGAATCGGAGTTTCTGCGCCAATTTCGCTTCGTTGCATGCAAATGCACTGATCTAGCACGCGAAACAGCGATTCCGCACAGAAATACACTTCTGAAACGAAGAATCGTCGAATCTGACATAAGCTCGAATAAATCGTGATCGTGCATGCAGAATCGGAGTTTCTGTGCCAATTTCGCATATTTGCATGCAAACCCACTGATCCATCACGTGAAACAGGGATTCCGTACAGAAATACACTTCTGAAACGAAGAATCGTCGAATCTGACATAAGCTCGAATAAATCGTGATCGTGCTTGCAGAATCGGAGTTTCTGCGCCAATTTCGCTTCGTTGCATGCAAATGCACTGATCTAGCACGCGAAACAGCGATTCCGCACAGAAATACACTTCTGAAACGAAGAATCGTCGAATCTGACATAAGCCCGAATGAATCGTGATCGTGGTAGGCGAATCGAAGTTTCTGTGCCAATTTCCCTTCGTTGCATGCAAATGAACTGATCTAGCACGCGAGACAGCGATTCCGCACAGAAATACACTTCTGAAACGAAGAATCGTCGAATCTGACATAAGCTCGAATAAATCGTGATCGTGCTTGCAGAATCGGGGTTTCTGCGCCAACTTCGCTTCGTTGCATGCAAATGCACTGATCTAGCACGCGAGACAGCGATTCCGCACAGAAATACACTTCTGAAACGAAGAATCGTCGAATCTGACATAAGCTCGAATAAATCGTGATCGTGCTTGCAGAATCGGAGTTTCTACGCCAATTTCGCTTCGTTGCATGCAAATGCACTGATCTAGCACGCGAAACAGAGATTCCGCACAGAAATGCACTTCTGAAACGAAGAATCGTCGAATCTGACATAAGCTCGAATAAATCTTGATCGTGCTTGCCGCATCGGAGTTTCTGTGCGAATTTTGCTTCGTTGCATGCAAATGCACTGATCTAGCACGCGAAACAGCGATTCCGCACAGAAATACACTTCTGAGACGAAGAATCGTCGAATCTGACATAAGCCCGAATGAATCGTGATCGTGCTAGGCGAATCGAAGTTTCTGTGCCAATTTCCCTTCGTTGCATGCAAATGAACTGATCTAGCACGCGAAACAGCGATTCCGCATAGAAATACACTTCTGAAACGAAGAATCGTCGAATCTGACATAAGATCGAATGAATCGTGATCGTGTTTGCCGATTCGAAGTTTCTATACCAAATTCGCATGTTTGCATGCAAACCCACTGATCCATCACGTGAAACAGGGATTCCGTACAGAAATGCACTTCTGAAACGAAGAATAGTCGAATCTGACATAAGCCCGAATGAATCGTGATCGTGCTTGGCGAATCGAAGTTTCTGTGCCATTTTCCCTTCGTTGCATGCAAATGAACTGATCCAGCACGCGAGACAGCGATTCCGCACAGAAATACACTTCTGAAACGAAGAATCGTCGAATCTGACATAAGGTCGAATAAATGGTGATCGTGGTTGCCGAATCGAAGTTTCTGTGCCAATTTCCCTTCGTTGCATGCAAATGAACTGATCTATTAGGCGACACAGCGATTCCGCACAGAAATACACTTCTGAAACGAAGAATCGTCGAATCTGACATAAGCCCGAATGAATCGTGATCGTGCTAGGCGAATCGAAGTTTCTGTGCCAATTTCCCTTCGTTGCATGCAAATGAACTGATCTAGCACGCGAGACAGCGATTGCGCACAGAAATACACTTCTGAAACGAAGAATCGTCGAATCTGACATAAGCTCGAATAAATCGTGATCGTGCTTGCAGAATCGGAGTTTCTGCGCCAATTTCGCTTCGTTGCATGCAAATGCACTGATCTAGCATGCGAAACAGCGATTCCGCACAGAAATACACTTCTGAAACGAAGAATCGTCGAATCTGACATAAGCTAGAATAAATCGTGATCGTGCATGCAGAATCGGAGTTTCTGTGCCAATTTCGCATATTTGCATGCAAACCCACTGATCCATCACGTGAAACAGGGATTCCGTACAGAAATACACTTCTGAAACGAAGAATCGTCGAATCTGACATAAGCTCGAATAAATCGTGATCGTGCATGCAGAATCGGAGTTTCTGTGCCAATTTCGCATATTTACATGCAAACAAACTGATCCATCACGTGAAAAATTGGATTCCGTACAGAAATACACTTCTGAAACGAAGAATAGTCGAATCTGACATAAGCCCGAATGAATCGTGATCGCGCTTGGCGAGTCACAGTTTCTGTGCCAATTTCCCTTCGTTGCATGCAAATGAACTGATCTAGCACCCGAGACAGCGATTCCGCACAGAAATACACTTCTGAAACGAAGAATCGTCGAATCTGACATAAGCTCGAATAAATCGTGATCGTACTTGCCGCATCGGAGTTTCTGTGCCAATTTCTCTTCGTTGCATGCAAATGCACTGTTCTAGCACGCGAACAGCAATTCCGCACAGAAATACACTTCTGAAACGAAGAATCGTCGAATCTGACATAAGCCCGAATGAATCGTGATGTGCTAGGCGAATCGAAGTTTCTGTGCCAATTTCCTTCGTTGCATGCAAATGAACTGATCTAGCACGCGAGACAGCGATTCCGCACAGAAATACACTTCTGAAACGAAGAATCGTCTAATCTGACATAAGCTCGAATAAATCGTGATCGTGCTTGCCGCATCGGAGTTTCTGTACCAATTTCTCTTCGTTGCATGCAAATGCACTGATCTAGCACGCGAAATAGCGATTCCGCACAGAAATACCTTTCTGAAACGAAGAATCGTCGAATCTGACATAAGCTCGAATAAATCGTGATCGTGATTGCCGAATAGGAATTTCTGTGCCAATTTCTCTTCGTTGCATGCAAATGCACTGATCTAGCACGCGAGACAGCGATTCCGCACAGAAATACACTTCTGAAACGAAGAATCGTCGAATCTGACATAAGGTCGAATAAATGGTGATCGTGGTTGCCGAATCGAAGTTTCTGTGCCAATTTCCCTTCGTTGCATGCAAATGAACTGATCTAGCACGCGAAACAGCGATTCCGCACAGAAATACACTTCTGAAACGAAGAATCGTCGATTCTGACATAAGCTCGAATAAATCGTGATCGTGCATGCAGAATCGGAGTTTCTGTGCCAATTTCGCATATTTGCATGCAAACCCACTGATCCATCACGTGAAACAGGGATTCCGTACAGAAATACACTTCTGAAACGAAGAATCGTCGAATCTGACATAAGCTCGAATAAATCGTGATCGTGCATGCAGAATCGGAGTTTCTGTGCCAATTTCGCATATTTGCATGCAAACAAACTGATCCATCACGTGAAAATTGGATTCCGTACAGAAATACACTTCTGAAACGAAGAATAGTCGAATCTGACATAAGCCCGAATGAATCGTGATCGCGCTTGGCGAGTCACAGTTTCTGTGCCAATTTCCCTTCGTTGCATGCAAATGAACTGATCTAGCACCCGAGACAGCGATTCCGCACAGAAATACACTTCTGAAACGAAGAATCGTCGAATCTGACATAAGCTCGAATAAATCGTGATCGTACTTGCCGCATCGGAGTTTCTGTGCCAATTTCTCTTCGTTGCATGCAAATGCACTGTTCTAGCACGCGAAACAGCAATTCCGCACAGAAATACACTTCTGAAACGAAGAATCGTCGAATCTGACATAAGCCCGAATGAATCGTGATCGTGCTAGGCGAATCGAAGTTTCTGTGCCAATTTCCCTTCGTTGCATGCAAATGAACTGATCTAGCACGCGAGACAGCGATTCCGCACAGAAATACACTTCTGAAACGAAGAATCGTCGAATCTGACATAAGCTCGAATAAATCGTGATCGTGATTGCCGAATAGGAATTTCTGTGCCAATTTCTCTTCGTTGCATGCAAATGCACTGATCTAGCACGCGAGACAGCGATTCCGCACAGAAATACACTTCTGAAACGAAGAATCGTCGAATCTGACATAAGGTCGAATAAATGGTGATCGTGGTTGCCGAATCGAAGTTTCTGTGCCAATTTCCCTTCGTTGCATGCAAATGAACTGATCTAGCACGCGAGACAGCGATTCCGCACAGAAATACACTTCTGAAACGAAGAATCGTCGAATCTGACATAAGCTCGAATAAATCGTGATCGTGCTTGCAGAATCGGAGTTTCTGCGCCAATTTCGCTTCGTTGCATGCAAATGCACTGATCTAGCACGCGAAACAGCGATTCCGCACAGAAATACACTTCTGAAACGAAGAATCGTCGATTCTGACATAAGCTCGAATAAATCGTGATCGTGCATGCAGAATCGGAGTTTCTGTGCCAATTTCGCATATTTGCATGCAAACCCACTGATCCATCACGCGAAACAGCGATTCCGCACAGAAATACACTTCTGAAACGAAGAATCGTCGAATCTGACATAAGCCCGAATGAATCGTGATCGTGTTAGGCGAATCGAAGTTTCTGTGCCAATTTCCCTTCGTTGCATGCAAATGAACTGATCTAGCACGCGAGACAGCGATTCCGCACAGAAATACACTTCTGAAACGAAGAATCGTCGAATCTGACATAAGCTCGAATAAATCGTGATCGTGCTTGCAGAATCGGGGTTTCTGCGCCAACTTCGCTTCGTTGCATGCAAATGCACTGATCTAGCACGCGAGACAGCGATTCCGCACAGAAATACACTTCTGAAACGAAGAATCGTCGAATCTGACATAAGCTCGAATAAATCGTGATCGTGCTTGCAGAATCGGAGTTTCTACGCCAATTTCGCTTCGTTGCATGCAAATGCACTGATCTAGCACGCGAAACAGAGATTCCGCACAGAAATGCACTTCTGAAACGAAGAATCGTCGAATCTGACATAAGATCGAATGAATCGTGATCGTGTTTGCCGATTCGAAGTTTCTATACCAAATTCGCATGTTTGCATGCAGACCCACTGATCCATCACGTGAAACAGGGATTCCGTACAGAAATGCACTTCTGAAACGAAGAATAGTCGAATCTGACATAAGCCCGAATGAATCGTGATCGTGCTTGGCGAATCGAAGTTTCTGTGCCATTTTCCCTTCGTTGCATGCAAATGAACTGATCCAGCACGCGAGACAGCGATTCCGCACAGAAATACACTTCTGAAACGAAGAATCGTCGAATCTGACATAAGGTCGAATAAATGGTGATCGTGGTTGCCGAATCGAAGTTTCTGTGCCAATTTCCCTTCGTTGCATGCAAATGAACTGATCTATTAGGCGACACAGCGATTCCGCACAGAAATACACTTCTGAAACGAAGAATCGTCGAATCTGACATAAGATCGAATGAATCGTGATCGTGTTTGCCGATTCGAAGTTTCTATACCAAATTCGCATGTTTGCATGCAGACCCACTGATCCATCACGTGAAACAGGGATTCCGTACAGAATGCACTTCTGAAACGAAGAATAGTCGAATCTGACATAAGCCCGAATGAATCGTGATCGTGCTTGGCGAATCGAAGTTTCTGTGCCATTTTCCCTTCGTTGCATGCAAATGAACTGATCCAGCACGCGAGACAGCGATTCCGCACAGAAATACACTTCTGAAACGAAGAATCGTCGAATCTGACATAAGCTCGAATAAATCGTGATCGTGATTGCCGAATAGGAATTTCTGTGCCAATTTCTCTTCGTTGCATGCAAATGCACTGATCTAGCACGCGAGACAGCGATTCCGCACAGAAATACACTTCTGAAACGAAGAATCGTCGAATCTGACATAAGGTCGAATAAATGGTGATCGTGGTTGCCGAATCGAAGTTTCTGTGCCAATTTCCCTTCGTTGCATGCAAATGAACTGATCTAGCACGCGAAACAGCGATTCCGCACAGAAATACACTTCTGAAACGAAGAATCGTCGATTCTGACATAAGCTCGAATAAATCGTGATCGTGCATGCAGAATCGGAGTTTCTGTGCCAATTTCGCATATTTGCATGCAAACCCACTGATCCATCACGTGAAACAGGGATTCCGTACAGAAATACACTTCTGAAACGAAGAATCGTCGAATCTGACATAAGCTCGAATAAATCGTGATCGTGCATGCAGAATCGGAGTTTCTGTGCCAATTTCGCATATTTGCATGCAAACAAACTGATCCATCACGTGAAAAATTGGATTCCGTACAGAAATACACTTCTGAAACGAAGAATAGTCGAATCTGACATAAGCCCGAATGAATCGTGATCGCGCTTGGCGAGTCACAGTTTCTGTGCCAATTTCCCTTCGTTGCATGCAAATGAACTGATCTAGCACCCGAGACAGCGATTCCGCACAGAAATACACTTCTGAAACGAAGAATCGTCGAATCTGACATAAGCTCGAATAAATCGTGATCGTACTTGCCGCATCGGAGTTTCTGTGCCAATTTCTCTTCGTTGCATGCAAATGCACTGTTCTAGCACGCGAAACAGCAATTCCGCACAGAAATACACTTCTGAAACGAAGAATCGTCGAATCTGACATAAGCCCGAATGAATCGTGATCGTGCTAGGCGAATCGAAGTTTCTGTGCCAATTTCCCTTCGTTGCATGCAAATGAACTGATCTAGCACGCGAGACAGCGATTCCGCACAGAAATACACTTCTGAAACGAAGAATCGTCTAATCTGACATAAGCTCGAATAAATCGTGATCGTGCTTGCCGCATCGGAGTTTCTGTACCAATTTCTCTTCGTTGCATGCAAATGCACTGATCTAGCACGCGAAATAGCGATTCCGCACAGAAATACCTTTCTGAAACGAAGAATCGTCGAATCTGACATAAGCTCGAATAAATCGTGATCGTGATTGCCGAATAGGAATTTCTGTGCCAATTTCTCTTCGTTGCATGCAAATGCACTGATCTAGCACGCGAGACAGCGATTCCGCACAGAAATACACTTCTGAAACGAAGAATCGTCGAATCTGACATAAGGTCGAATAAATGGTGATCGTGGTTGCCGAATCGAAGTTTCTGTGCCAATTTCCCTTCGTTGCATGCAAATGAACTGATCTAGCACGCGAGACAGCGATTCCGCACAGAAATACACTTCTGAAACGAAGAATCGTCGAATCTGACATAAGCTCGAATAAATCGTGATCGTGCTTGCAGAATCGGAGTTTCTGCGCCAATTTCGCTTCGTTGCATGCAAATGCACTGATCTAGCACGCGAAACAGCGATTCCGCACAGAAATACACTTCTGAAACGAAGAATCGTCGATTCTGACATAAGCTCGAATAAATCGTGATCGTGCATGCAGAATCGGAGTTTCTGTGCCAATTTCGCATATTTGCATGCAAACCCACTGATCCATCACGCGAAACAGCGATTCCGCACAGAAATACACTTCTGAAACGAAGAATCGTCGAATCTGACATAAGCCCGAATGAATCGTGATCGTGTTAGGGCGAATCGAAGTTTCTGTGCCAATTTCCCTTCGTTGCATGCAAATGAACTGATCTAGCACGCGAGACAGCGATTCCGCACAGAAATACACTTCTGAAACGAAGAATCGTCGAATCTGACATAAGCTCGAATAAATCGTGATCGTGCTTGCAGAATCGGGGTTTCTGCGCCAACTTCGCTTCGTTGCATGCAAATGCACTGATCTAGCACGCGAGACAGCGATTCCGCACAGAAATACACTTCTGAAACGAAGAATCGTCGAATCTGACATAAGCTCGAATAAATCGTGATCGTGCTTGCAGAATCGGAGTTTCTACGCCAATTTCGCTTCGTTGCATGCAAATGCACTGATCTAGCACGCGAAACAGAGATTCCGCACAGAAATGCACTTCTGAAACGAAGAATCGTCGAATCTGACATAAGCTCGAATAAATCTTGATCGTGCTTGCCGCATCGGAGTTTCTGTGCGAATTTTGCTTCGTTGCATGCAAATGCACTGATCTAGCACGCGAAACAGCGATTCCGCACAGAAATACACTTCTGAGACGAAGAATCGTCGAATCTGACATAAGCCCGAATGAATCGTGATCGTGCTAGGCGAATCGAAGTTTCTGTGCCAATTTCCCTTCGTTGCATGCAAATGAACTGATCTAGCACGCGAAACAGCGATTCCGCATAGAAATACACTTCTGAAACGAAGAATCGTCGAATCTGACATAAGATCGAATGAATCGTGATCGTGTTTGCCGATTCGAAGTTTCTATACCAAATTCGCATGTTTGCATGCAGACCCACTGATCCATCACGTGAAACAGGGATTCCGTACAGAAATGCACTTCTGAAACGAAGAATAGTCGAATCTGACATAAGCCCGAATGAATCGTGATCGTGCTTGGCGAATCGAAGTTTCTGTGCCATTTTCCCTTCGTTGCATGCAAATGAACTGATCCAGCACGCGAGACAGCGATTCCGCACAGAAATACACTTCTGAAACGAAGAATCGTCGAATCTGACATAAGGTCGAATAAATGGTGATCGTGGTTGCCGAATCGAAGTTTCTGTGCCAATTTCCCTTCGTTGCATGCAAATGAACTGATCTATTAGGCGACACAGCGATTCCGCACAGAAATACACTTCTGAAACGAAGAATCGTCGAATCTGACATAAGCCCGAATGAATCGTGATCGTGCTAGGCGAATCGAAGTTTCTGTGCCAATTTCCCTTCGTTGCATGCAAATGAACTGATCTAGCACGCGAGACAGCGATTGCGCACAGAAATACACTTCTGAAACGAAGAATCGTCGAATCTGACATAAGCTCGAATAAATCGTGATCGTGCTTGCAGAATCGGAGTTTCTGCGCCAATTTCGCTTCGTTGCATGCAAATGCACTGATCTAGCATGCGAAACAGCGATTCCGCACAGAAATACACTTCTGAAACGAAGAATCGTCGAATCTGACATAAGCTAGAATAAATCGTGATCGTGCATGCAGAATCGGAGTTTCTGTGCCAATTTCGCATATTTGCATGCAAACCCACTGATCCATCACGTGAAACAGGGATTCCGTACAGAAATACACTTCTGAAACGAAGAATCGTCGAATCTGACATAAGCTCGAATAAATCGTGATCGTGCATGCAGAATCGGAGTTTCTGTGCCAATTTCGCATATTTGCATGCAAACAAACTGATCCATCACGTGAAAAATTGGATTCCGTACAGAAATACACTTCTGAAACGAAGAATAGTCGAATCTGACATAAGCCCGAATGAATCGTGATCGCGCTTGGCGAGTCACAGTTTCTGTGCCAATTTCCCTTCGTTGCATGCAAATGAACTGATCTAGCACCCGAGACAGCGATTCCGCACAGAAATACACTTCTGAAACGAAGAATCGTCGAATCTGACATAAGCTCGAATAAATCGTGATCGTACTTGCCGCATCGGAGTTTCTGTGCCAATTTCTCTTCGTTGCATGCAAATGCACTGTTCTAGCACGCGAAACAGCGATTCCGCACAGAAATACACTTCTGAAACGAAGAATCGTCGAATCTGACATAAGCCCGAATGAATCGTGATCGTGCTAGGCGAATCGAAGTTTCTGTGCCAATTTCCCTTCGTTGCATGCAAATGAACTGATCTAGCACGCGAGACAGCGATTCCGCACAGAAATACACTTCTGAAACGAAGAATCGTCGAATCTGACATAAGCTCGAATAAATCGTGATCGTGCTTGCAGAATCGGAGTTTCTGCGCCAATTTCGCATATTTGCATGCAAACCCACTGATCCATCACGTGAAACAGGGATTCCGTACAGAAATACACTTCTGAAACGAAGAATCGTCGAATCTGACATAAGCTCGAATAAATCGTGATCGTGCATGCAGAATCGGAGTTTCTGTGCCAATTTCGCATATTTGCATGCAAACCCACTGATCCATCACGTGAAACATGGATTCCGTACAGAAATACACTTCTGAAACGATGAATAGTCGAATCTGACATAAGCCCGAATGAATCGTGATCGCGCTTGGCGAGTCACAGTTTCTGTGCCAATTTCCCTTTGTTGCATGCAAATGAACTGATCTAGCACCCGAGACAGCGATTCCGCACAGAAATACACTTCTGAAACGAAGAATCGTCGAATCTGACATAAGCTCGAATAAATCGTGATCGTGCTTGCAGAATCGGAGTTTCTGCGCCAATTTCGCTTCGTTGCATGCAAATGCACTGATCTAGCACGCGAAACAGCGATTCCGCACAGAAATACACTTCTGAAACGAAGAATCGTCGAATCTGACATAAGCCCGAATGAATCGTGATCGTGCATGCAGAATCGGAGTTTCTGTGCCAATTTCGCATATTTGCATGCAAACCCACTGATCCATCACGTGAAACAGGGATTCCGTACAGAAATACACTTCTGAAACGAAGAATCGTCGAATCTGACATAAGCTAGAATAAATCGTGATCGTGCATGCAGAATCGGAGTTTCTGCGCCAATTTCGCTTCGTTGCATGCAAATGCACTGATCTAGCACGCGAAACAGCGATTCCGTACAGAAATACACTTCTGAAACGAAGAATCGTCGAATCTGACATAAGCTCGAATAAATCGTGATCGTGCATGCAGAATCGGAGTTTCTGTGCCAATTTCGCATATTTGCATGCAAACAAACTGATCCATCACGTGAAAAATTGGATTCCGTACAGAAATACACTTCTGAAACGAAGAATAGTCGAATCTGACATAAGCCCGAATGAATCGTGATCGCGCTTGGCGAGTCACAGTTTCTGTGCCAATTTCCCTTCGTTGCATGCAAATGAACTGATCTAGCACCCGAGACAGCGATTCCGCACAGAAATACACTTCTGAAACGAAGAATCGTCGAATCTGACATAAGCTCGAATAAATCGTGATCGTACTTGCCGCATCGGAGTTTCTGTGCCAATTTCTCTTCGTTGCATGCAAATGCACTGTTCTAGCACGCGAAACAGCAATTCCGCACAGAAATACACTTCTGAAACGAAGAATCGTCGAATCTGACATAAGCCCGAATGAATCGTGATCGTGCTAGGCGAATCGAAGTTTCTGTGCCAATTTCCCTTCGTTGCATGCAAATGAACTGATCTAGCACGCGAGACAGCGATTCCGCACAGAAATACACTTCTGAAACGAAGAATCGTCTAATCTGACATAAGCTCGAATAAATCGTGATCGTGCTTGCCGCATCGGAGTTTCTGTACCAATTTCTCTTCGTTGCATGCAAATGCACTGATCTAGCACGCGAAATAGCGATTCCGCACAGAAATACCTTTCTGAAACGAAGAATCGTCGAATCTGACATAAGCTCGAATAAATCGTGATCGTGATTGCCGAATAGGAATTTCTGTGCCAATTTCTCTTCGTTGCATGCAAATGCACTGATCTAGCACGCGAGACAGCGATTCCGCACAGAAATACACTTCTGAAACGAAGAATCGTCGAATCTGACATAAGGTCGAATAAATGGTGATCGTGGTTGCCGAATCGAAGTTTCTGTGCCAATTTCCCTTCGTTGCATGCAAATGAACTGATCTAGCACGCGAGACAGCGATTCCGCACAGAAATACACTTCTGAAACGAAGAATCGTCGAATCTGACATAAGCTCGAATAAATCGTGATCGTGATTGCCGAATAGGAATTTCTGTGCCAATTTCTCTTCGTTGCATGCAAATGCACTGATCTAGCACGCGAGACAGCGATTCCGCACAGAAATACACTTCTGAAACGAAGAATCGTCGAATCTGACATAAGGTCGAATAAATGGTGATCGAGCATGCAGAATCGGAGTTTCTGTGCCAATTTCGCATATTTGCATGCAAACCCACTGATCCATCACGTGAAACAGGGATTCCGTACAGAAATGCACTTCTGAAACGAAGAATTGTCGAATCTGACATAAGCCCGAATGAATTGTGATCGTGCTTGGCGAATCGAAGTTTCTGTGCCAATTTCGCTTCGTTGCATGCAAATGCACTGATCTAGCACGCGAAACAGCGATTCCGCACAGAAATACACTTCTGAAACGAAGAATCGTCGATTCTGACATAAGCTCGAATAAATCGTGATCGTGCATGCAGAATCGGAGTTTCTGTGCCAATTTCGCATATTTGCATGCAAACCCACTGATCCATCACGTGAAACAGGGATTCCGTACAGAAATACACTTCTGAAACGAAGAATCGTCGAATCTGGCATAAGCTCGAATAAATCGTGATCGAGCATGCAGAATCGGAGTTTCTGTGCCAATTTCGCATATTTGCATGCAAACCCACTGATCCATCACGTGAAACAGGGATTCCGTACAGAAATGCACTTCTGAAACGAAGAATTGTCGAATCTGACATAAGCCCGAATGAATTGTGATCGTGCTTGGCGAATCGAAGTTTCTGTGCCAATTTCCCTTCGTTGCATGCAAATGAACTGATCTAGCACGCGAGACAGCGATTCCGCACAGAAATACACTTCTGAAACGAAGAATCGTCGAATCTGACATAAGGTCGAATAAATGGTGATCGTGGTTGCCGAATCGAAGTTTCTGTGCCAATTTCCCTTCGTTGCATGCAAATGAACTGATCTAGCACGCGAGACAGCGATTCCGCACAGAAATACACTTCTGAAACGAAGAATCGTCGAATCTGACATAAGCTCGAATAAATCGTGATCGTGCTTGCAGAATCGGAGTTTCTGCGCCAATTTCGCTTCGTTGCATGCAAATGCACTGATCTAGCACGCGAAACAGCGATTCCGCACAGAAATACACTTCTGAAACGAAGAATCGTCGAATCTGGCATAAGCTCGAATAAATCGTGATCGAGCATGCAGAATCGGAGTTTCTGTGCCAATTTCGCATATTTGCATGCAAACCCACTGATCCATCACGTGAAACATGGTTTCCGTACAGAAATACACTTCTGAAACGAAGAATAGTCGAATCTGACATAAGCCCGAATGAATCGTGATCGCGCTTGGCGGGTCACAGTTTCTGTGCTAATTTCCCTTCGTTGCATGCAAATGAACTGATCTAGCACCCGAGACAGCGATTCCGCACAGAAATACACTTCTGAAACGAAGAATCGTCGAATCTGACATAAGCTCGAATAAATCGTGATCGTGCTTGCAGAATCGGAGTTTCTGCGCCAATTTCGCTTCGTTGCATGCAAATGCACTGATCTAGCACGCGAAACAGCGATTCCGCACAGAAATACACTTCTGAAACGAAGAATCGTCGAATCTGACATAAGCTCGAATAAATCGTGATCGTACTTGCCGCATCGGAGTTTCTGTGCCAATTTCTCTTCGTTGCATGCAAATGCACTGATCTAGCACGCGAAACAGCGATTCCGCACAGAAATACACTTCTGAAACGAAGAATCGTCGAATCTGACATAAGCCCGAATGAATCGTGATCGTGCTAGGCGAATCGAAGTTTCTGTGCCAATTTCCCTTCGTTGCATGCAAATGAACTGATCTAGCACGCGAGACAGCGATTCCGCACAGAAATACACTTCTGAAACGAAGAATCGTCGAATCTGACATAAGCTCGAATAAATCGTGATCGTGCTTGCAGAATCGGAGTTTGTGCGCCAATTTCGCTTCGTTGCATGCAAAAACACTGATCTAGCACGCGAAACAGCGATTCCGCACAGAAATACACTTCTGTAACGAAGAATCGTCGAATCTGACATAAGCTCCAATAAATCGTGATCGTGCTTGCCGCATCGGAGTTTCTGTACCAATTTCTCTTCGTTGCATGCAAATGCACTGATCTAGCACGCGAAATAGCGATTCCGCACAGAAATACCTTTCTGAAACGAGGAATCGTCGAATCTGACATAAGCTCGAATAAATCGTGATCGTGATTGCCGAATAGGAATTTCTGTGCCAATTTCTCTTCGTTGCATGCAAATGCACTGATCTAGCACGCGAAACAGCGATTCCGCATAGAAATACACTTCTGAAACGAAGAATCGTCGAATCTGACATAAGATCGAATGAATCGTGATCGTGTTTGCCCAATCGAAGTTTCTATACCAAATTCGCATATTTGCATGCAAACCCACTGATCCATCACGTGAAACAGGGATTCCGTACAGAAATGCACTTCTGAAACGAAGAACAGTCGAATCTGACATAAGCCCGAATGAATTGTGATCGTGCTTGGCGAATCGAAGTTTCTGTGCCAATTTCCCTTCGTTGCATGCAAATGAACTGATCTAGCACGCGAGACAGCGATTCCGCACAGAAATACACTTCTGAACCGAAGAATCGTCGAATCTGACATAAGATCGAATAAATCGTGATCGTGCTTGCAGAATCGGAGTTTCTGCGCCAATTTCGCTTCGTTGCATGCAAATGCACTGATCTAGCACGCGAAACAGCGATTCCGCACAGAAATACACTTCTGAAACGAAGAATCGTCGAATCTGACATAAGGTCGAATAAATGGTGATCGTGGTTGCCGAATCGAAGTTTCTGTGCCAATTTCCCTTCGTTGCATGCAAATGAACTGATCTAGCACGCGAGACAGCGATTCCGCACAGAAATACACTTCTGAAACGAAGAATCGTCGAATCTGACATAAGCTCGAATAAATCGTGATCGTGCTTGCAGAATCGGAGTTTCTGCGCCAATTTCGCTTCGTTGCATGCAAATGCACTGATCTAGCACGCGAAACAGCGATTCCGCACAGAAATACACTTCTGAAACGAAGAATCGTCGAATCTGACATAAGCTCGAATAAATCGTGATCGTGCATGCAGAATCGGAGTTTCTGTGCCAATTTCGCATATTTGCATGCAAACCCACTGATCCATCACGTGAAACAGGGATTCCGTACAGAAATACACTTCTGAAACGAAGAATCGTCGAATCTGACATAAGATCGAATAAATCGTGATCGTGCTTGCAGAATCGGAGTTTCTGCGCCAATTTCGCTTCGTTGCATGCAAATGCACTGATCTAGCACGCGAAACAGCGATTCCGCACAGAAATACACTTCTGAAACGAAGAATCGTCGAATCTGACATAAGCTCGAATAAATCGTGATCGTACTTGCCGCATCGGAGTTTCTGTGCCAATTTCTCTTCGTTGCATGCAAATGCACTGATCTAGCACGCGAAACAGCGATTCCGCACAGAAATACACTTCTGAAACGAAGAATCGTCGAATCTGACATAAGCCCGAATGAATCGTGATCGTGCTAGGCGAATCGAAGTTTCTGTGCCAATTTCCCTTCGTTGCATGCAAATGAACTGATCTAGCACGCGAGACAGCGATTCCGCACAGAAATACACTTCTGAAACGAAGAATCGTCGAATCTGACATAAGCTCGAATAAATCGTGATCGTGCTTGCAGAATCGGAGTTTGTGCGCCAATTTCGCTTCGTTGCATGCAAATGCACTGATCTAGCACGCGAAACAGCGATTCCGCACAGAAATACACTTCTGTAACGAAGAATCGTCGAATCTGACATAAGCTCCAATAAATCGTGATCGTGCTTGCCGCATCGGAGTTTCTGTACCAATTTCTCTTCGTTGCATGCAAATGCACTGATCTAGCACGCGAAATAGCGATTCCGCACAGAAATACCTTTCTGAAACGAGGAATCGTCGAATCTGACATAAGCTCGAATAAATCGTAATCGTGATTGCCGAATAGGAATTTCTGTGCCAATTTCTCTTCGTTGCATGCAAATGCACTGATCTAGCACGCGAAACAGCGATTCCGCATAGAAATACACTTCTGAAACGAAGAATCGTCGAATCTGACATAAGATCGAATGAATCGTGATCGTGTTTGCCAATCGAAGTTTCTATACCAAATTCGCATATTTGCATGCAAACCCATTGATCCATCACGTGAAACAGGGATTCCGTACAGAAATGCACTTCTGAAACGAAGAATAGTCGAATCTGACATAAGCCCGAATGAATTGTGATCGTGCTTGGCGAATCGAAGTTTCTGTGCCAATTTCCCTTCGTTGCATGCAAATGAACTGATCTAGCACGCGAGACAGCGATTCCGCACAGAAATACACTTCTGAACCGAAGAATCGTCGAATCTGACATAAGATCGACTAAATCGTGATCGTGCTTGCAGAATCGGAGTTTCTGCGCCAATTTCGCTTCGTTGCATGCAAATGCACTGATCTAGCACGCGAAACAGCGATTCCGCACAGAAATACACTTCTGAAACGAAGAATCGTCGAATCTGACATAAGGTCCAATAAATGGTGATCGTGGTTGCCGAATCGAAGTTTCTGTGCCAATTTCCCTTCGTTGCATGCAAATGAACTGATCTAGCACGCGAGACAGCGATTCCGCACAGAAATACACTTCTGAAACGAAGAATCGTCGAATCTGACATAAGCTCGAATAAATCGTGATCGTGCTTGCAGAATCGGAGTTTCTGCGCCAATTTCGCTTCGTTGCATGCAAATGCACTGATCTAGCACGCGAAACAGCGATTCCGCACAGAAATACACTTCTGAAACGAAGAATCGTCGAATCTGGCATAAGCTCGAATAAATCGTGATCGAGCATGCAGAATCGGAGTTTCTGTGCCAATTTCGCATATTTGCATGCAAACCCACTGATCCATCACGTGAAACATGGATTCCGTACAGAAATACACTTCTGAAACGAAGAATAGTCGAATCTGACATAAGCCCGAATGAATCGTGATCGCGCTTGGCGGGTCACAGTTTCTGTGCTAATTTCCCTTCGTTGCATGCAAATGAACTGATCTAGCACCCGAGACAGCGATTCCGCACAGAAATACACTTCTGAAACGAAGAATCGTCGAATCTGACATAAGCTCGAATAATCGTGATCGTGCTTGCAGAATCGGAGTTTCTGCGCCAATTTCGCTTCGTTGCATGCAAATGCACTGATCTAGCACGCGAAACAGCGATTCCGCACAGAAATACACTTCTGAAACGAAGAATCGTCGAATCTGACATAAGCTCGAATAAATCGTGATCGTACTTGCCGCATCGGAGTTTCTGTGCCAATTTCTCTTCGTTGCATGCAAATGCACTGATCTAGCACGCGAAACAGCGATTCCGCACAGAAATACACTTCTGAAACGAAGAATCGTCGAATCTGACATAAGCCCGAATGAATCGTGATCGTGCTAGGCGAATCGAAGTTTCTGTGCCAATTTCCCTTCGTTGCATGCAAATGAACTGATCTAGCACGCGAGACAGCGATTCCGCACAGAAATACACTTCTGAAACGAAGAATCGTCGAATCTGACATAAGCTCGAATAAATCGTGATCGTGCTTGCAGAATCGGAGTTTGTGCGCCAATTTCGCTTCGTTGCGTGCAAATGCACTGATCTATCAGGCGAAACATCGATTCCGCACAGAAATACACTTCTGAAACGAAGAATCGTCGAATCTGACATGAGCTCGAATAAATCGTGATCGTGCTTGCAGAATCGCAGTTTCTGTGCCAATTTCGCATATTTGTATGCAAATGCACTGATCTATCAGGCGAAACAGCGATTCCGCACAGAAATACACTTCTGAAACGAAGAATCGTCGAATCTGACATAAGCCCGAATAAATCGTGATCGTGCTTGCAGAATCGGGGTTTCTGCGCCAACTTCGCTTCGTTGCATGCAAATGCACTGATCTAGCACGCGAAATAGCGATTCCGCACAGAAATACCTTTCTGAAACGAAGAATCGTCGAATCTGACATAAGCTCGAATAAATCGTGATCGTGATTGCCGAATAGGAATTTCCGCCAATTTCGCTTCGTTGCATGCAAATGCACTGATCTAGCACGCGAAACAGAGATTCCGCACAGAAATGCACTTCTGAAACGAAGAATCGTCGAATCTGACATAAGCTCGAATAAATCTTGATCGTGCTTGCCGCATCGGAGTTTCTGTGCGAATTTTGCTTCGTTGCATGCAAATGCACTTATCTAGCACGCGAAACAGCGATTCCGCACAGAAATACACTTCTGAGACGAAGAATCGTCGAATCTGACATAAGCCCGAATGAATCGTAATCGTGCTTGGCGAATCGAAGTTTCTGTGCCATTTTCCCTTCGTTGCATGCAAATGAACTGATCCAGCACGCGAGACAGCGATTCCGCACAGAAATACACTTCTGAAACGAAGAATCGTCGAATCTGACATAAGGTCGAATAAATGGTGATCGTGGTTGCCGAATCGAAGTTTCTGTGCCAATTTCCCTTCGTTGCATGCAAATGAACTGATCTAGCACGCGAGACAGCGATTCCGCACAGAAATACACTTCTGAACCGAAGAATCGTCGAATCTGACATGAGCTCGAATAAATCGTGATCGTGCTTGCAGAATCGCAGTTTCTGTGCCAATTTCGCATATTTGCATGCAAATGCACTGATCTATCAGGCGAAACAGCGATTCCGCACAGAAATACACTTCTGAACCGAAGAATCGTCGAATCTGACATAAGCCCGAATAAATCGTGATCGTGCTTGCAGAATCGGAGTTTCTGCGCCAATTTCGCTTCGTTGCATGCAAATGCACTGATCTAGCACGCGAAACAGCGATTCCGCACAGAAATACACTTCTGAAACGAAGAATCGTCGAATCTGACATAAGCTCGAATAAATCGTGATCGTGCATGCAGAATCGGAGTTTCTGTGCCAATTTCGCATATTTGCATGCAAACCCACTGATCCATCACGTGAAACAGGGATTCCGTACAGAAATACACTTCTGAAACGAAGAATCGTCGAATCTGACATAAGATCGAATAAATCGTGATTCGGTGCCTGCAGAATCGGAGTTTCTACGCCAATTTCGCTTCGTTGCATGCAAATGCACGGATCTAGCACGCGAAACAGCGATTCCGCACAGAAATACACTTCTGAAACGAAGAATCGTCGAATCTGACATGAGCTCGAATAAATCGTGATCGTGCTTGCAGAATCGCAGTTTCTGTGCCAATTTCGCATATTTGCATGCAAAGGCACTGATCTATCAGGCGAAACATCGATTCCGCACAGAAATACACTTCTGAAACGAAGAATCGTCGAATCTGACATGAGCTCGAATAAATCGTGATCGTGCTTGCAGAATCGCAGTTTCTGTGCCAATTTCGCATATTTGTATGCAAATGCACTGATCTATCAGGCGAAACAGCGATTCCGCACAGAAATACACTTCTGAAACGAAGAATCGTCGAATCTGACATAAGCCCGAATAAATCGTGATCGTGCTTGCAGAATCGGGGTTTCTGCGCCAACTTCGCTTCGTTGCATGCAAATGCACTGATCTAGCACGCGAAATAGCGATTCCGCACAGAAATACCTTTCTGAAACGAAGAATCGTCGAATCTGACATAAGCTCGAATAAATCGTGATCGTGATTGCCGAATAGGAATTTCCGCCAATTTCGCTTCGTTGCATGCAAATGCACTGATCTAGCACGCGAAACAGAGATTCCGCACAGAAATGCACTTCTGAAACGAAGAATCGTCGAATCTGACATAAGCTCGAATAAATCTTGATCGTGCTTGCCGCATCGGAGTTTCTGTGCGAATTTTGCTTCGTTGCATGCAAATGCACTTATCTAGCACGCGAACAGCGATTCCGCACAGAAATACACTTCTGAGACGAAGAATCGTCGAATCTGACATAAGCCCGAATGAATCGTAATCGTGCTTGGCGAATCGAAGTTTCTGTGCCATTTTCCCTTCGTTGCATGCAAATGAACTGATCCAGCACGCGAGACAGCGATTCCGCACAGAAATACACTTCTGAAACGAAGAATCGTCGAATCTGACATAAGGTCGAATAAATGGTGATCGTGGTTGCCGAATCGAAGTTTCTGTGCCAATTTCCCTTCGTTGCATGCAAATGAACTGATCTAGCACGCGAGACAGCGATTCCGCACAGAAATACACTTCTGAACCGAAGAATCGTCGAATCTGACATAAGATCGAATAAATCGTGATCGTGCTTGCAGAATCGCAGTTTCTGTGCCAATTTCGCATATTTGCATGCAAATGCACTGATCTATCAGGCGAAACAGCGATTCCGCACAGAAATACACTTCTGAAACGAAGAATCGTCGAATCTGACATGAGCTCGAATAAATCGTGATCGTGCTTGCCGCATCGGAGTTTCTGTACCAATTTCTCTTCGTTGCATGCAAATGCACTGATCTAGCACGCGAAATAGCGATTCCGCACAGAAATACCTTTCTGAAACGAAGAATCGTCGAATCTGACATAAGCTCGAATAAATCGTGATCGTGATTGCCGAATAGGAATTTCTGTGCCAATTTCTCTTCGTTGCATGCAAATGCACTGATCTAGCACGCGAAACAGCGATACCGTACAGAAATGCACTTCTGAAACGAAGAATCGTCGAATCTGACATAAGGTCGAATAAATGGTGATCGTGGTTGCCGAATCGAAGTTTCTGTGCCAATTTCCCTTCGTTGCATGCAAATGAACTGATCTAGCACGCGAGATAGCGATTCCGCACAGAAATACACTTCTGAAACGAAGAATCGTCGAATCTGACATAAGCTCGAATAAATCGTGATCGTGCTTGCAGAATCGGAGTTTCTGCGCCAATTTCGCTTCGTTGCATGCAAATGCACTGATCTAGCACGCGAAACAGCGATTCCGCACAGAAATACACTTCTGAAACGAAGAATCGTCGAATCTGACATAAGCTCGAATAAATCGTGATCGTGCATGCAGAATCGGAGTTTCTGTGCCAATTTCGCATATTTGCATGCAAACCCACTGATCCATCACGTGAAACAGGGATTCCGTACAGAAATACACTTCTGAAACGAAGAATCGTCGAATCTGACATAAGCTCGAATAAATCGTGATCGTGCATGCAGAATCGGAGTTTCTGTGCCAATTTCGCATATTTGCATGCAATCCCACTGATCCATCACGTGAAACATGGATTCCGTACAGAAATACACTTCTGAAACGAAGAATAGTCGAATCTGACATAAGCCCGAATGAATTGTGATCGTGCTTGGCGAATCGAAGTTTCTGTGCCAATTTCCCTTCGTTGCATGCAAATGAACTGATCTAGCACGCGAGACAGCGATTCCGCACAGAAATACACTTCTGAACCGAAGAATCGTCGAATCTGACATAAGATCGAATAAATCGTGATCGTGCTTGCAGAATCGGAGTTTCTGTGCCAATTTCCCTTCGTTGCATGCAAATGAACTGATCTAGCACGCGAGACAGCGATTCCGCACAGAAATACACTTCTGAAACGAAGAATCGTCGAATCTGACATAAGCTCGAATAAATCGTGATCGTGCATGCAGAATCGGAGTTTCTGTGCCAATTTCGCATATTTGCATGCAAACCCACTGATCCATCACGTGAAACATGGATTCCGTACAGAAATACACTTCTGAAACGATGAATAGTCGAATCTGACATAAGCCCGAATGAATCGTGATCGCGCTTGGCGAGTCACAGTTTCTGTGCCAATTTCCCTTCGTTGCATGCAAATGAACTGATCTAGCACCCGAGACAGCGATTCCGCACAGAAATACACTTCTGAAACGAAGAATCGTCGAATCTGACATAAGCTCGAATAAATCGTGATCGTGCATGCAGAATCGGAGTTTCTGTGCCAATTTCGCATATTTGCATGCAAACCCACTGATCCATCACGTGAAACAGGGATTCCGTACAGAAATACACTTCTGAAACGAAAGAATCGTCGAATCTGACATAAGCTCGAATAAATCGAGATCGTGCATGCAGAATCGGAGTTTCTGTGCCAATTTCGCATATTTGCATGCAAACCCACTGATCCATCACGTGAAACAGGGATTCCGTACAGAAATACACTTCTGAAACGAAGAATCGTCGAATCTGACATAAGGTCGAATAAATGGTGATCGTGGTTGCCGAATCGAAGTTTCTGTGCCAATTTCCCTTCGTTGCATGCAAATGAACTGATCTAGCACGCGAGACAGCGATTCCGCACAGAAATACACTTCTGAAACGAAGAATCGTCGAATCTGACATAAGCTCGAATAAATCGTGATCGTGCTTGCAGAATCGGAGTTTCTGCGCCAATTTCGCTTCGTTGCATGCAAATGCACTGATCTAGCACGCGAAACAGAGATTCCGCACAGAAATACACTTCTGAAACGATGAATCGTCGAATCTGACATAAGCTCGAATAAATCGTGATCGTACTTGCCGCATCGGAGTTTCTGTGCCAATTTCTCTTCGTTGCATGCAAATGCACTGATCTAGCACGCGAAACAGCGATTCCGCACAGAAATACACTTCTGAAACGAAGAATCGTCGAATCTGACATAAGCCCGAATGAATCGTGATCGTGCTAGGCGAATCGAAGTTTCTGTGCCAATTTCCCTTCGTTGCATGCAAATAAACTGATCTAGCACGCGAGACAGCGATTCCGCACAGAAATACACTTCTGAAACGAAGAATCGTCGAATCTGACATAAGCTCGAATAAATCGTGATCGTGCTTGCAGAATCGGAGTTTCTGCGCCAATTTCGCTTCGTTGCATGCAAATGCACTGATCTAGCACGCGAAACAGCGATTCCGCACAGAAATACACTTCTGAAACGATGAATCGTCGAATCTGACATAAGCTCGAATAAATCGTGATCGTGCTTGCCGCATCGGAGTTTCTGTACCAATTTCTCTTCATTGCATGCAAATGCACTGATCTAGCACGCGAAATAGCGATTCCGCACAGAAATACCTTTCTGAAACGAAGAATCGTCGAATCTGACATAAGCTCGAATAAATCGTGATCGTGATTGCCGAATAGGAATTTCTGTGCCAATTTCTCTTCGTTGCATGCAAATGCACTGATCTAGCATGCGAAACAGCGATTCCGCATAGAAATACACTTCTGAAACGAAGAATCGTAGAATCTGACATAAGATCGAATGAATCGTGATCGTGTTTGCCCAATCGAAGTTTCTATACCAAATTCGCATATTTGCATGCAAACCCACTGATCCATCACGTGAAACAGGGATTCCGTACAGAAATGCACTTCTGAAACGAAGAATAGTCGAATCTGACATAAGCCCGAATGAATTGTGATCGTGCTTGGCGAATCGAAGTTTCTGTGCCAATTTCCCTTCGTTGCATGCAAATGAACTGATCTAGCACGCGAGACAGCGATTCCGCACAGAAATACACCTCTGAAACGAAGAATCGTCGAATCTGACATAAGGTCGAATAAATGGTGATCGTGGTTGCCGAATCGAAGTTTCTGTGCCAATTTCCCTTCGTTGCATGCAAATGAACTGATCCAGCACGCGAGACAGCGATTCCGCACAGAAATACACTTCTGAAACGAAGAATCGTCGAATCTGACATAAGGTCGAATAAATGGTGATCGTGGTTGCCGAATCGAAGTTTCTGTGCCAATTTCCCTTCGTTGCATGCAAATGAACTGATCTAGCACGCGAGACAGCGATTCCGCACAGAAATACACTTCTGAACCGAAGAATCGTCGAATCTGACATAAGATCGAATAAATCGTGATCGTGCTTGCAGAATCGCAGTTTCTGTGCCAATTTCGCATATTTGCATGCAAATGCACTGATCTATCAGGCGAAACAGCGATTCCGCACAGAAATACACTTCTGAAACGAAGAATCGTCGAATCTGACATGAGCTCGAATAAATCGTGATCGTGCTTGCCGCATCGGAGTTTCTGTACCAATTTCTCTTCGTTGCATGCAAATGCACTGATCTAGCACGCGAAATAGCGATTCCGCACAGAAATACCTTTCTGAAACGAAGAATCGTCGAATCTGACATAAGCTCGAATAAATCGTGATCGTGATTGCCGAATAGGAATTTCTGTGCCAATTTCTCTTCGTTGCATGCAAATGCACTGATCTAGCACGCGAAACAGCGATTCCGTACAGAAATGCACTTCTGAAACGAAGAATCGTCGAATCTGACATAAGGTCGAATAAATGGTGATCGTGGTTGCCGAATCGAAGTTTCTGTGCCAATTTCCCTTCGTTGCATGCAAATGAACTGATCTAGCACGCGAGATAGCGATTCCGCACAGAAATACACTTCTGAAACGAAGAATCGTCGAATCTGACATAAGCTCGAATAAATCGTGATCGTGCATGCAGAATCGGAGTTTCTGTGCCAATTTCGCATATTTGCATGCAAACCCACTGATCCATCACGTGAAACAGGGATTCCGTACAGAAATACACTTCTGAAACGAAGAATCGTCGAATCTGACATAAGCTCGAATAAATCGAGATCGTGCATGCAGAATCGGAGTTTCTGTGCCAATTTCGCATATTTGCATGCAAACCCACTGATCCATCACGTGAAACAGGGATTCCGTACAGAAATACACTTCTGAAACGAAGAATCGTCGAATCTGACATAAGGTCGAATAAATGGTGATCGTGGTTGCCGAATCGAAGTTTCTGTGCCAATTTCCCTTCGTTGCATGCAAATGAACTGATCTAGCACGCGAGACAGCGATTCCGCACAGAAATACACTTCTGAAACGAAGAATCGTCGAATCTGACATAAGCTCGAATAAATCGTGATCGTGCTTGCAGAATCGGAGTTTCTGCGCCAATTTCGCTTCGTTGCATGCAAATGCACTGATCTAGCACGCGAAACAGAGATTCCGCACAGAAATACACTTCTGAAACGATGAATCGTCGAATCTGACATAAGCTCGAATAAATCGTGATCGTACTTGCCGCATCGGAGTTTCTGTGCCAATTTCTCTTCGTTGCATGCAAATGCACTGATCTAGCACGCGAAACAGCGATTCCGCACAGAAATACACTTCTGAAACGAAGAATCGTCGAATCTGACATAAGCCCGAATGAATCGTGATCGTGCTAGGCGAATCGAAGTTTCTGTGCCAATTTCCCTTCGTTGCATGCAAATAAACTGATCTAGCACGCGAGACAGCGATTCCGCACAGAAATACACTTCTGAAACGAAGAATCGTCGAATCTGACATAAGCTCGAATAAATCGTGATCGTGCTTGCAGAATCGGAGTTTCTGCGCCAATTTCGCTTCGTTGCATGCAAATGCACTGATCTAGCACGCGAAACAGCGATTCCGCACAGAAATACACTTCTGAAACGATGAATCGTCGAATCTGACATAAGCTCGAATAAATCGTGATCGTGCTTGCCGCATCGGAGTTTCTGTACCAATTTCTCTTCATTGCATGCAAATGCACTGATCTAGCACGCGAAATAGCGATTCCGCACAGAAATACCTTTCTGAAACGAAGAATCGTCGAATCTGACATAAGCTCGAATAAATCGTGATCGTGATTGCCGAATAGGAATT